>NC_091299.1:51453994-51527655 GCF_038502225.1 Cherax quadricarinatus | reverse complement strand
CTCTCCAAGAGAGAACCCGCAGTAATGGATTTAAATTAGATAAGTTTAGATTTAGAAAGGACATAGGAAAGTATTGGTTTGGAAATAGGGTAGTTGATGAGTGGAACAGTCTACCTAGTTGGGTTATTGAGGCTAGGACTTTGGGTAGTTTCAAATTTAGGTTGGATAAGTGCATGAGTGGGAGGGGTTGGATTTGAGTGGGACTTGCGCATCGGAGCTTGTTTCTTGAGTAGCATTGAAAGTTGGGTTGGTCAAATGTTTGTTAGTGGGATGAATTATAAAGGACCTGCCTAGTATGGGCCAATAGGCCTGCTGCAGTGTTCCTCCTTTCTTATGTTCTTATGTTCTTATGAGTGGGATGGGTTGGATTTGAGTGGGACTTGCACATCGGAGCTTATTTCTTGGGTAGCATTGAAAATTGGGTAGGTCAAATGTTTGTTAGTGGGATGAATTGTAAAGGACCTGCCTAGTATGGGCCAACAGGCCTGCTGCAGTGTTCCTCCTTTCTTATGTTCTTATGTTCTCGAAGCTATAATCTAGGTGAAGTAGAGCTTGGTCATACAGAATGTGAAAAAGACTTGGGAGTCATGGTAAGCAGAAATCTAAAGCCAAGACAGCAGTGCCTCAGTGTGCGCAACAAGGCCAACAGATTACTTGGATTTATCTCAAGAAGTATAAGTAACAGAAGTCCAAAAGTTATTTTACAGCTCTATACATCACTAGTGAGGCCTCATTTAGATTATGCTGGAAATATAAACACAAATGCAGTATAATGTGATCCTTTATTGACAACGTTTCACCCACACAGTGGGCTTTCTCAAGTCACACACGGATCTACCTGGGGTTGGAAGGTACGAGAGTATTTATAGTCAGAATGTTGAGGTCAGGTTGAACATCAAAATGGTGAAGAATGCTGCATCTGATGATCCACCGGGTGGGGTTATAGAGTCTTGGGTAGCTTGGCAGGGGTATTGGACAAGTTGTAGACCTTCTGCAGTGTTCTATGTTCTTATGTGGGATAGCGATGAAGAAGTTTCTTGGCGAGTGGTTCAGCTATGTTATAGAAGCCATTGTTCTGGTTGAAATTGTTGGTTATAGAGATAAGCGATGATTCCAGGATTCTTCTGTGGCTATAAGTCTTGAGTTTCTGTAGTTAATTAAATGGTTGTGTGAATTGCGATGCTGTACACAGGCATTCCTTGTATCGTCAATCCTGCTTGCATATTGGTGTTCTGAAATGCGTGTTTGGAGGTCTCTTGATGTTTCGCCCACATATAATTTGTTGCAGTCATTACAAGGGATTATGTATACCCCTGCAGAGGATGGAGGCTTGTCCTGTCTACTACTGGTGATGTCCTTGATGGTCGTGGTTGTGGAGGTAGATACTTGGAATGATGTTTTGGCAAAGATTTTGGAAACATGTTTGGCAATGGAGTTGTTGGGGAGGACTATGTATCTCTTCTCGGCAGTGTCTTCTCTGGGTGTGTTGAAGATGTTTAATGCCCGCCGTCTGCAGTCTCTGCAGTAGAAGTAGATTATGCTGCTCAGTTTTGGTCCCCTTACTACAGGATGGACATAGACTCATTAGAGAACATACAGAGAAGAATGACTAAAATGATTTACTGTGTAAGGAACCTCCCGTATGAAGATAGACTTAAAGCCTTAAATCTCCACTCTCTGGAGAGGCGTAGAATGAGGGGAGATATCATTGAAGTGTATAAGTGGATGACGGGCATGAACAAGGGAGACATTAATAAAGTACTGAGGGTGTCGAACCAGGTAAGAACCAGGAATAATGGATTTAAGTTGGATAAATTTAGATTTAGAAAGGACATAGGTAAGTACTGGTTTTCTAACAGAGTTGTAGATGCGTGGAACAGTCTTCCCAGTGGGGTGATAGAGGCTAGGACCTTGGGTAGCTTTAAGAAGAGACTGGACAAATATATGAGTGGGAGGGGCTGGGTTTGATTGGTGTTGGGGGGTGCGGGAGTTGTTTCTTGAGTAGCTTTGGGTAGATGTCGTTTTGATAAGGACCTGCCTCGTATGGGCCAGTAGGCCTTCTGCAGTGTTCCTACATTCTTATGTTCTTAAGAAGGAAGGAACACTGTAACAGGCCTACTGACCCATGCAGAGCAGGTCCATGTCCCCCCCGGATTAGCCCAATGAACCCCACCCCCGGAATAGCCCAATGACCCACCCACTCTCGTTACCTCCACTCAAGGAAGGAGCACGGCACCAGACCCAGACATAAGAACATAAGAACATAAGAAAGGAGGAACACTGCAGCAGGCCTGTTGGCCCATACTAGGCAGGTCCTTTACAATTCATCCCACTAACAAACATTTGACCCACCCAATTTTCAATGCTACCCAAGAAATAAGCTCTGATGTGCAAGTCCCACTCAAATCCAACCCCTCCCACTCATGTACTTATCCAACCTAAATTTGAAACTACCCAAAGTCCTAGCCTCAATAACCCAACTAGGTAGACTGTTCCACTCATCAACTACCCTATTTCCAAACCAATACTTGCCTATGTCCTTTCTAAATCTAAACTTATCTAATTTAAATCCATTACTGCGGGTTCTCTCTTGGAGAGATATCCTCAAGACCTTGTTAATATCCCCTTTATTAATACCTATCTTCCACTTATACACTTCGATCAGGTCTCCCCTCATTCTTCGTCTAACAAGTGAATGTAACTTAAGAGTCTTCAATCTTTCTTCATAAGGAAGATTTCTAATGCTATGTATTAATTTAGTCATCCTACGCTGAATGTTTTCTAACGAATTTATGTCCATTCTGTAATATGGAGACCAGAATTGAGCTGCATAATCTAGGTGAGGCCTTACTAATGATGTATAAAGCTGCAGTATGACCTCTGGACTTCTGTTGCTTACACTTCTTGATATAAATCCCAGTAATCTATTTGCCTTATTACGTACGCTTAGGCATTGCTGTCTTGGTTTAAGGTTGCTGCTTACCATAACCCCCAAGTCCTTTTCGCAATCTGTATGGTTAAGTTCTACATTATTTAACTTATAAGTGCTAGGGTTATGGACACTCCCGAGCTTCAGAACCTTGCATTTATCTACATTGAACTGCATCTGCCACTTTTCTGACCAAGAGTAGAGTTTGTCTAAATCCTCCTGAAGTTCCCTAACATCTACGTTTGAATCAATTATCCTACCTATCTTCGTGTCATCAGCGAATTTGCTCATATCACTAGTAATTCCTTCATCAAGATCATTGATATATATTATAAACAACAACGGGCCCAAGACTGATCCCTGTGGAACGCCACTTGTTACTGATCCCCACTCGGATTTAACCCCATTTATGGACACTCTTTGCTTCCTGTCTGTGAGCCATGATTCGATCCACGAGAGCACCCTTCCCCCAATGCCATGAGCTGCTACTTTCTTCAACAGTCTTTGGTGCGGAACTCTATCAAATGCCTTACTAAAATCTAAGTAAATAATATCAAATTCTTTGTCGTGGTCAACAGCCTCAAAAGCTTTACTGAAGAAAGTTAATAAATTAGTTAGACAAGACCGGCCTCTTGTGAATCCATGCTGAGTATCATTAATCAAGCTATGCTTATCGAGATGGCTTCTTATAATCTCAGCTATAATTGACTCTAGTAATTTGCCTACAATTGAGGTCAGGCTTATTGGGCGGTAATTTGACGGTAACGACTTGTCCCCTGTTTTAAAAATAGGAATTACATTAGCCATCTTCCACATATCAGACACTGCACCTGTTTGAAGAGATAAATTAAAAATATTAGTTAATGGTTCACAGACTTCCATTTTGCATTCCTTTAGAACCCTTGAAAAAACCTCATCAGGACCCGGTGACTTATTTTGCTTCAGTCTGTCTATCTGCTTCACAACCATTTCACTAGTGACTGTGATGTTACATAATTTATCTTCTTCTGATCCACTATAAAAATTAATTACCGGAATATTATTAGTGTCTTCCTGTGTAAAAACCGAGAGAAAATAATTATTTAAAATCGAGCACATTTCATTCTCTTTGTCAGTAAGATGCCCATAGTTATTTTTAAGGGGACCTATCTTATCTCTGACTTTTGTTCTATATACCTGGAAAAAACTTTTTGGGTTAGTTTTAGAATCCCTAGCAACTTTAATTTCATAGTCCCTTTTAGCTTTTCTTATCCCCTTTTTAATGTCCCTCTTAGTGTCAATATACTGATTCATAAGATGACCCTCGCCTCTTTTGATACGCCTATAAATTCCTTTCTTATGCCCTAGTAGATATTTCAGCCTATTATTCATCCATTTTGGGTCATTTCTATTTGATCTAATTTCTTTATAAGGGATAAATGTTCTTTGAGCAGCATGTATTGTGTTCAGAAAACTGTCATATTGATAGCTCTCTTCGTTACCCCAGTCAACAGATGATAAGTGTTCTCTAAGCCCATCGTAATCTGCTAAGCGAAAATCTGGGACTGTTACTGAGTTATCCCTACTATCATACTTCCATTCAATTCTAAATGTAATTGATTTGTGGTCGCTAGCACCCAGTTCTTCTGAAACTTCTAAATTATTAACAAGGGATTCATTGTTTGCCAGAACTAAGTCAAGCAGGTTATTACCCCTTGTAGGTTCTGTCACAAACTGCTTCAGAAAACAATCCTGAACTACTTCTAAGAAGTCGTATGATTCTAAATTCCCAGTCAAGAAATTCCAATCAATATGACTAAAGTTAAAGTCTCCTAGAATTACTACATTATCGTGCCTTGTGGCCCTAACAATTTCCTCCCATAGTAGTCTTCCCTGGTCCCTATCTAAATTTGGGGGACGGTATATCACACCTAAAGTTAATTTTTCATGCCCCTCTGAAAATTCTATCCAAACAGACTCTGTATGTGTTACTTCAGACTTAATACCCGTTTTAATGCAACAGTTCAAGCGATCTCGGACATACAATGCCACCCCACCCCCCTTCCCGATACTTCTATCTACTTGGAACAATTTGAAACCCTGAATGTGACATTCTGCAGGCATGTCCCGACTTTTTGAATTAAACCACGTCTCAGTAATGGCAAATACATCTATGTTACCTGCACTAGCAACTAGTCTCAACTCGTCCATCTTATTCCTAGCACTGCGACTATTTGTGTAATATATACTTAAGGACCCTCCTTTCTCTTTATCATTCCTGCTCCTTTCTGTTATTCCACTAAACCTATTACTGTCCTTGTCAATTAGTGCCACTGGCTTTCCGATATCCACCTCATTTTGCCTATTACTAGTTCTCCTAGTACTCATATTACTACCCTGAGACTTCACAGTTTTCCCGCAGAAACCCATACCACTAACTATTCCTAGTTTAAAGACCTAACAGCTCCCTCCACTGCGTTGGCCAGTGCTCCCACCCCACACCTAGATAAGTGAACCCCATCCCTGGCATACATGTCATTTCTGCCATAGAAGAGGTCCCAGTTGTCAATGAATGTCACCGCATTTTCCTTACAGTATTTGTCCAGCCAGCAATTGACACCAATTGCTCTGGACAACCATTCATTACCAACACCTCTTCTTGGCAAAATGCCACATATAACAGGGCGCCCCCCCTTCTTCCTAATCATGTCTATAGCTGTCCTGAACTTTCTAACTAAATCCTCACTTCTACGCTTGCCTACATCATTGCCTCCAGCACTGAGGCAAATAATAGGATTGATCCCATTACCGTTCATGATGTTGTCAAGCCGGCTAACAATGTCCTCCATCCCAGCCCCAGGAAAGCATACCCTTTGTCTCCTACTCCTGTCCTTCAAGCAGAATGCCCTATCCATGTATCTAACCTGGCTATCCCCAACAACAACAATATTCTTACCTTCCTTGTTGTCGTTCGTCGTGACGATCCCAGTAGTAGACTCACATTCGTCGGGTAGCACCGAGAATGCGTTGGAGGTTTCCACGGGAGTTTCCACAGCAGTCTCTTTCTTCTTCATCGTTTCTGGCTTTCCATTCGTCTTCTTGATCGTCAACTTCGTCGTCCCCTGCTGTCCAGCCACTGACCACGATCCCTTCTTGACCTGAGGACTCGAAACAGGAGGACTACTACGAATCCTCTTGTTTTCCTCGGTCAATCGCCGTATCTCCATCTTCGCTGCCCTCAATTCTTCCTTAAGTTGCTGGTAAAGTTGCTCGATGGAGGGCATCTTGGTTCAGTCCACGGGAGCAAACAAGACACTTCTTCACAGAGTTAAGTATAGGTCAGCACTCAAAGTACAGGTCACCACTCAAGAGCACACAAACAGGTCTTCACAGAGCTAAGTACACGTCACCACTGAGCTAAGTACACGTCACCACTATAGTAATCTATTTGCCTTATTACGTACGCTTAGGCATTGCTGTCTTGGTTTAAGGTTGCTGCTTACCATAACCCCCAAGTCCTTTTCGCAATCTGTATGGTTAAGTTCTACATTATTTAACTTATAAGTGCTAGGGTTATGGACACTCCCGAGCTTCAGAACCTTGCATTTATCTACATTGAACTGCATCTGCCACTTTTCTGACCAAGAGTAGAGTTTGTCTAAATCCTCCTGAAGTTCCCTAACATCTACGTTTGAATCAATTATCCTACCTATCTTCGTGTCATCGGCGAATTTGCTCATATCACTAGTAATTCCTTCATCAAGATCATTGATATATATTATAAACAACAACGGGCCCAAGACTGATCCCTGTGGAACGCCACTTGTTACTGATCCCCACTCGGATTTAACCCCATTTATGGACACTCTTTGCTTCCTGTCTGTGAGCCATGATTCGATCCACGAGAGCACCCTTCCCCCAATGCCATGAGCTGCTACTTTCTTCAACAGTCTTTGGTGCGGAACTCTATCAAATGCCTTACTAAAATCTAAGTAAATAATATCAAATTCTTTATCGTGGTCAACAGCCTCAAAAGCTTTACTGAAGAAAGTTAATAAATTAGTTAGACAAGACCGGCCTCTTGTGAATCCATGCTGAGTATCATTAATCAAGCTATGCTTATCGAGATGGCTTCTTATAATCTCAGCTATAATTGACTCTAGTAATTTGCCTACAATTGAGGTCAGGCTTATTGGGCGGTAATTTGACGGTAACGACTTGTCCCCTGTTTTAAAAATAGGAATTACATTAGCCATCTTCCACATATCAGACACTGCACCTGTTTGAAGAGATAAATTAAAAATATTAGTTAATGGTTCACAGATTTCCATTTTGCATTCCTTTAGAACCCTTGAAAAAACCTCATCAGGACCCGGTGACTTATTTTGCTTCAGTCTGTCTATCTGCTTCACAACCATTTCACTAGTGACTGTGATGTTACATAATTTATCTTCTTCTGATCCACTATAAAAATTAATTACCGGAATATTATTAGTGTCTTCCTGTGTAAAAACCGAGAGAAAATAATTATTTAAAATCGAGCACATTTCATTCTCTTTGTCAGTAAGATGCCCATAGTTATTTTTAAGGGGACCTATGTTATCTCTGACTTTTGTTCTATAGACCTGGAAAAAACTTTTTGGGTTAGTTTTAGAATCCCTAGCAACTTTAATTTCATAGTCCCTTTTAGCTTTTCTTATCCCCTTTTTAATGTCCCTCTTAATGTCAATATACTGATTCATAAGATGACCCTCGCCTCTTTTGATACGCCTATAAATTCCTTTCTTATGCCCTAGTAGATATTTCAGCCTATTATTCATCCATTTTGGGTCATTTCTATTTGATCTAATTTCCTTATAAGGGATAAACGTTTTTTGAGCAGCATGTATTGTGTTCAGAAAACTGTCATATTGATAGCTCTCTTCGTTACCCCAGTCAACAGATGATAAGTGTTCTCTAAGCCCATCGTAATCTGCTAAGCGAAAATCTGGGACTGTTACTGAGTTATCCCTACTATCATACTTCCATTCAATTCTACATGTAATTGATTTGTGGTCGCTAGCACCCAGTTCCTCTGAAACTTCTAAATTATTAACAAGGGATTCATTGTTTGCCAGAACTAAGTCAAGCAGGTTATTGCCCCTTGTAGGTTCTGTCACAAACTGCTTCAAAAAACAATCCTGAACTACTTCTAAGAAATCGTATGATTCCAAATTCCCAGTCAAGAAATTCCAATCAATATGACTAAAGTTAAAGTCTCCTAGAATTACTACATTATCGTGCCTTGTGGCCCTAACAATTTCCTCCCATAGTAGTCTCCCCTGGTCCCTATCTAAATTTGGGGGACGGTATATCACACCTAAAATTAATTTTTCATGTCCCTCTGAAAATTCTATCCAAACAGACTCTGTATGTGTTACTTCAGACTTAATACCCGTTTTTGTGCAACAGTTCAAGCGATCTCGGACATACAATGCCACCCCACCCCCCTTCCCGATACTTCTATCTACTTGGAACAATTTAAAACCCTGAATGTGACATTCTGCAGGCATGTCCCGACTTTTTGAATTAAACCACGTCTCAGTAATGGCAAATACATCTATGTTACCTGCACTAGCAACTAGTCTCAACTCGTCTATCTTATTCCTAGCACTGCGACTATTTGTGTAATAAATATTTAATGACCCTCCTATCTCTTTACCCTTCCTGCTCCTTTCTGTTATTCCACTAAACCTATTACTGTCATTGTCAATTTGTGCCACTGGCTTTCCAATATCCTCCTCATTTTGCCTATTACTAGTTCTCCTAGTACTCATGTTACTACCCTGCGACTTCACAGTTTTCCCGCCAAAACCCATACCACTAACTATTCCTAGTTTAAAGACCTAACAGCTTCCTCCACTGCGTTGGCCAGTGCTCCCACCCCACACCTAGACAAGTGAACCCCATCCCTGGCATACATGTCATTTCTGCCATAGAAGAGGTCCCAGTTGTCAATGAATGTTACCGCATTTTCCTTACAGTATTTGTCCAGCCAGCAATTGACACCAATTGCTCTGGACAACCATTCATTTCCAACTCCTCTCCTTGGCAAAATGCCACATATGACAGGTTTGCCACCCTTCTTCCTAATTATCTCTATTGCTGACCTATACCTGCTAATCAGGTCCTCACTCCTACGTCTGCCAACATCGTTGCCTCCAGCACTGAGACAGATAATAGGATTGCTCCCATTACCTCTCATGATGTCATCCAGACGGCTAACAATATCCTTCATCCCAGCCCCAGGAAAACATACTCTCTGCCTCCTACTCCTGTCCTTCAAACAGAATGCCCTATCCATGTACCTAATCTGGCTATCCCCAACAACAACAATGTTATTACCTTCCTTGGCGTCGTCCGTAGTGATGCTCCGAGTAGTCGACTCACATTCGCCAGGTAGCATTACACCACTTGTAGAATTCGTCATGACGTTCTCGATGGTCTTCGTTGGGGTTTCTAGGGATGTCTCACTCACGTCTGCCAATGCTTCTTTGGTGCTCGTTGTGGCATTCCCAGTAGAACACTCACATTCGTCGGGTAGCACCGAGAATGAGTTGGAAGTTTCCACGGCAGTCTTCTGGTTTCTCGTTGTTTCTGCCTCTCCAACCGTTTTCTTAAGCTTCAGCTTGGTTCCATGTTGCCCGGCCACTGACCAAGCTCCCCTCTTAACCTGAGGACTCACAACAGGTGGATTACATCCCCTTTATTTTATTCCTGTTTTCCATTTATACACCTCGATCATATCCCCCCTAATTCTACTCCTTTCGAGAGAGTGCAGATTCAGGACCCTCAGTCTATCCTCATACGGAAGATTTCTGATACATGGGATCATCTTTATCATCCTCCTCTGTACGTTTTCCAGAGCATTTATATCCATTCTGTAATACGGTGACCAGAACTGAGCAGCATAGTCTAAATGAAGCCTAACCAAGGATATATAGAGTTGAAGAACAACCTGAGGACTTCTATTATTTATACTTTTAGATATGAAGATAAGAATTCTGTTAGCTTTATTGCGAACACTAATGCACTGTTGTCTTGGTTTTAGATTATTGCTACCCCGAATCCCTAAATCGTTTTCGCAATCAGTAGTATTAAGATCTACATTATTTAGTTTATATATAGCATGATTATTTACCTGTCCAACATTTGGAACTTTGCATTTGTCAATATTAAACTGCATCTGCCACTTCTCCGACCATTGCATCAGTCTATTCAAATCATCCTGGAGTGCTCTAGTGTCCTCATTAGAATGAATTAGACGGCCTATTTTGGTGTCATCAGCAAATTTGCTTATGTCGCTATTTATTCCCTCATCTATGTCGTTTATGCAAATTGTGACAACAACGGGCCCAACACTGACCCCTGAGGAACACCGCCTGTGACGTGTCCCCATTCTGATTTCTCCCCATTTATGCAAACTCTCTGCTGCATATTTGTCATCCATGCCTCTACCCAGGAAAAAATTTCTCCTCCTATTCCGTGTGCCTTAAGTTTCCTCAATAGCCTCTGGTGTGGAACTCAATCGAAAGCCTTACTGAAGTCCATATACACAATATCATATTCATTACCATGATCTACCTCCCCAAACACCTTAGTGAAAAAAGTTAGTAAATTCGTAAGACAGGAAAGCCCCTTTGTAAAACCGTGTTGAGATTCATGAATTAATCTGTGCCTATCAAGATGGCTACGAATTGCTTCGGCAATTATTGATTCCATAAATTTTCCCACTATGGAGGTAAGGCTTATTGGTCTATAGTTCGAAACCAAGGACCTGTCACCTGTCTTGTAAATAGGTATTACATTTGCCATTTTCCACTTATCAGGCACTATGCCAGTTTGTAGTGATATGTTAAAAAGATTAGCCAAAGGTATGCTAAGATCCTCTTTACATTCCTTTAACACCCTTGCAAACAGTTCATCAGGAACTGGGGATTTGTTAGGTTTTAGTTTCTCTGTTTGTCTGAGGACAATGTCACTAGTTACCGCAATCGTGCATAGTTTATTATCATCCTGTTCTACATAATCTATTTCAGGAATAGCGCTAATATTTCCATGGGTGAAAACTGAGAGGAAGTAGGTATTGAGAATTTCACACATATCCTTATCACTGTCAGTGATCTGACCAGAGTTACTCTTAAGTGGGCCGATCTTTTCCCTAATCTTACTTCTGCATACCTGAAAGAACCCTTTTGGGTTAGTCTGTGAATTCCTTGCGACCTTAGCCTCATAATCCCTTTTTGCTTTTCTTATTCCTTTCTTTATTTATCTCTTTAATTGAATATATTGATTTCTTAACTGTCCATCCCCTCTTCTGATACGCCTATATATGCCTCTCTTTTGACCAATGATATGTTTTAATCTATTGTTCATCCATTTGAGATCATTTTTGTTAGATCTAATTTCCCTACTCGGAACAAAAGTTGTCATATTGGCAACCAAGATCACCTATGTGACCCATAGTCAGGACATCCGAATTTAGCCCACCCAGGTAATTTTTCAGTCCCATGAAGTCGGTCAAGCGAAAATCTGGGACAGAGATTTGATTGCAGTTATCTGGGTAATTCCATGACATATTGAAACTAAGTGTTTTCTGATCACTTTCCCCATGCTGATCATTAACCTCAAGATTAATAATTAGTGATTCTTTGTTGGCAAGAACCAAGTCAAGCAGATTGTTTCCTCTAGTTGGTTCTGTCACAACCTGTTCTGAAAAGCAATCCTGAACCGTATCAAGAAGACTACTAGACTCAAGATTTCCTGTCATATTGTTCCAATCAGTTTGTCTAAAGTTAAAATCTCCCATTATCACAACATTTTCATATCTAGATGCCTTATGAATTTCGTCCCATATCACTCCCTATCAAGGTTTGAGGGCCTATAAATCACACCCAAAATTAATTTGTCACGTCCCTCGAGAAACTGTTGCCAAACAGATTCTGTGTTCGATGTTTCTAATCTTATATCATGTCTAAGACAACAATTTCAATTTTCTCTGACTTACATCGCCACTCCACTACCTTTCCTGTCAGTGTGGAATAGTTTATAACCCTGTATGTTGCATTCAGAAGGCATTTCTCTATCTTTCATGTTGAACCAGGTCTCTGTTATACCAATAATATCTATATTGCCTTCACTTGCAAGTAATCTTAGCTCATCTATCCTATTTCTTAGACTCCTCCTATTTGTAGAGTAAACCTTAAGGAAGCTAGTCACTCGTTGACCTCTACTATCTCTCTTTGTTTGTTGATCAATTGATTTTCCATTACTAGCAACTTTATTTTTAATATTGTCCTTTAAACATATCCCTGAGGTATCCCGGTAATAACTGCTGTTTTTTAACCCTAATGCTGCAGCCTGATTGTTTCCCACAAACACCCATACCTCTATAATATATCAGTTAAATTCCTAGACAAGTCATCAGTTACCCTCTCAATCGAAATGGCTAATGCAACCACTCCATCCGCAGAGAGATGAACCCCGTCCCTTGCATACATATCACGTTTGCCAAAGAATAGGTCCCAGTTATCAATGAATGGGATTGCAAGTTCCTTGCAGTACCTGTCTAGCCAGCAGTTTATACCAATTGCTCTAGACATCCATTCATTGCCCACTCCCTTTCTAGGCAAGATGCTACATATGACTGGGATCCCTCCCTTAGACCTAACTACTTCTATGGTTGACATGTACTTATCCAGCAGCTCCTGTCTCCTGCCTTCCCAATGTCATTACCCCCAGCACTAAGACAGATAATGGGCTTGTCCCCATTACCTGCCATAATATTACCCAACCTGCTGACTATGTCACCAACACCAGCTCAGTATCTCTTATAAAATAAGTACTTTGATGAAGAAAGTATACTGCTAAAATTACTTGACTTTTGTGTTGAGTGAACTGATGACTGCTGGCAGCTTCTACAACCTGATGATCTGTAGCTAGTATATATCGCTACACGAATATCAACTTTACTAGTAGTTCCCTACACACTCTTCCTCATCACATTACTTTTGGTACATTTAACAGATCTCCTAGGCTAGCTGGGGACAAGGTTTACTAGAAGAAAAAGTATTTGGCATGTGTGTTGAGTGAACTAGTGACCACTGGCAGCTTGTACATCCTAAGAGATTTCAGCTGTTGTAAATCACTATACTTCGTTTAGTTTTTCTCCTGTTTCCATGACACTGAACTCTATGGTATCATTGTTTATTCACTATGGTAGGCCGACTGGTGTTAAAGGTTCACTAAAAGTGTGTTAGGCTTTCGCTATAGTACGTATACTGTGGACCATTGACACCTCTACAACCCGGCTGCTCAGGTTGTTTACCTAAAATTTTCCTTCACTTCATCGTACAAGATTTGTATACAGTATTTTGATGCAGTCGAAAATTGCAGGAAATAAATAAAATGAGAATTGAACCTAAGCAAGGAGAGTTTTTGTATAAATATTTGCATGGTGCACAACACCAGTCACGCAATTGTGCTTTTGTATTCTATATGCATGGTATTTTACCATCTAAAGTCGTTATCCTCATGAAAACAATGATTCGAAAAGGAGCTGCCAGAGATGTGGATTATTAGGCACAGCTTTACATTAGATATATTTTTGTAATAGATATACTGGAATAAGGATATGGATGAATTATGTGCTGTATGAGAGGTACAGTTATTACCTGAAATTAGTTTTGAAATCTTTTTTTGTTCAATAAAGTCATGGAAAGGGCGTTAACTAATCTGGTAACAGATTATGTATATGTGATGACATTATTATTGAGAAGCACATGATTAAGTTGTTAACAGAAAACATATATAGAGCAAAAGTTGGAAATCAATAAGTGTATGGACGAAGATTTCCAAAAAAGTTCCCTGTTCGTTATCAGGAATTAACTGTACAAAATATGATTGATTTCTATCGTAATAATTTATAATTAGGATATTAATAATTTTAGAAAAAAAATATTTCTTAGTTCATTTATAAATTATTTAAATATTTTTGCATGGCGTCAGGTTTACTTCACTTAAGCAATTTTAAGTTCATCTTGATAACATATGGAATATTTGACATCAGAGGAATTGTTAGGATAATTACCATAAATATAATTAATAAAACATTAACATCAGATAAGGTTTAACTAGCAACCGTAATTCATTGTTGTGCAGGAGTTGACATGAATTCCATCGAGGTCTCAAAGCACCAGACTGGTGGAGGTGAGATATGTGACTGTGGACTCATCCATACCACCCAGCAGACTGGTGTTGTGAGTTATGTAACACTGTTGACTCAACCACACCACCTAGCAGACTGGTGTTGTGGGTTATTAACAGAGTTAACTCAATCACTCCTTCCAGCAGACTGGTGGAGATGGGTTGCGTAGCAAATGTTTATAACAGTTCTCTAAACATTCACAGGTTTTACGGTTTACGCAGCATTCTGGTAATGCTATACATACTCCCCATTTCCAAACGCTTCACTCATAATATTCTAACCATTGACAGATGTGACATGAGTTCTGCTTATTAAAATAGTTTTCCTCTTCGTCCCAAGATTTATCCAAATATTTAAAAAAAATTCTTTTAGATAATCGTTAATTAGTTAGTAAGATGATAAATAAGACAAGTGTTTAACATTTAGGTGTCTTTATTATCGAAAAGTTTCTCCCACGCAGTAGGCTTCTCATTCTAATACAGAATCCCAGAATCCCATGCATATGCAGACGACTGTACACTGACATTCACTTATCCAAGAGAAGAAATGCCAGCTGCTCTAAACTACATCAATCACCAGCTAAGAGCTATATCAGCTTGGGGAAATAGATGGCAAGTAACATTTGCACTTGAGAAAACGCAAATGATGATAGTCTCTAGGCACCATGATGGTAATGCTGGTGCAGTAGTAAGGATGAATGGGAGGGTGTTGGCACCTGGAGAAGAAGTTGATATCCTTGGGGTGAAATTTGACTCCAAACTGACCATGAAGAACCATGTTGTAAATCTTGCAAACAAGGCAGCCAGGAAGCTTACAGCACTTCGCCGTATCTCACATCTGCTTGACAGTAGGGGTTGCAAGATTTTGTACGAGGCACAAGTACGCTCACACCTTGAGTATGCTCCACTTTCTTGGTTTGCCTGCCCCCCCCCTTCTCATCTGCGACTGCTTGACAGAGTAGAGAACAGAGCAAGACGTCTCATCTCTCGCCTGGACCCATCCTGGATAGATCTGTCATTTCAGCAGAGCCTTCAACACAGGAGGGATGTGGGTGGGTTTACTGTTACGTACAAGGCCAATATTGTCAAAATACCACACTTGGATCCACTTCGAGGACAGCGTGAAACAAGCTTTAATGCCACAAGACGGGCAGAAAGCAGCAACTTCACTCTGGCTTTACCCTTCTCCAGAACATCACTCCATCTGAGATCATATATACCCAGGATGACTCGAGTATGGAACGCATTCATACAGCATAATGATACCAACGAGATAACATCAGTTGATCAAATGAAAATGCTGGCCCACAGATGGCTCCAACTTCATCCTGTTCCCTACTTATATGTCTCATAACAATAAAAATGCTTTCAAATGAGCTGATGTAGGTAACAGCTCTTAGCTTGCCAATAAAGTTAGAAATCCTTAACCTGTAAATAGCTTGTCAATAAAGCTAGGGATCCTTAACCTTATCAAACCCTGTGTAAAAAAAAAACAAAAAAAAAAAGGAGGTGATTATAACACTAAAGACAGAAATGGAGTGGTACCTTTGAGGTGAACAGTCCTTTAGCCCTGATAGAAGGTGGTCACTGCCTTTGCTGTGACTGACCAGGTTATAATGAAGGTTAAGTGACTGACCACCTTCTATCATAGCTGAGGAATTAATCACTTCGAAATTGCATCTCTATATACAGTTTCTAGTATTATAATCTCCTGTATTTGACTGACGAAGCCTGATGCTTGGGTGAAACATATCGACAGTACAGTCACCTAAGTGCGGCACCTCTCATTGTCTTGTAGTTATTTAAAATAATTTACAATATATTCCTCACAAAAAGCTTGAGTGATCCCGGAAAGAATTCTTGTGCATCCAAAAGATACAATAAAAAGTAATAAAAGGAAAGACAAGGTAGTAGAGTGATGTGTGGAGGATCATTAAGAAAGTAATGGATGACCTCGGTTGAGTGAGCTAGGCGAGGTGGGAGAGAGGGAAGGAGTTACCAGTAACACTGATCAATGGCCCACAGAGATCTCACAACTCGCAGTCTCCCTAAGGCTCCCACACACTCACATTCTCTTACCATCGTGTAATTAATCTTAGTCTAGTTTTATTGCTTTGAGTACAGATAAAATTTTGTCATTCTATTTAAATTTTAGTTCAGCATCATAAAATCATAGAATCCAGAATAGTTAATTTTAATTATAATTCAAGTTTATTCTAGGAAATTAGAAATTAGGTGTGAAATACAGTAATGTAAATATTCACTGCCTACCTGTGATGTACACACTATGGATTATATACATTCAAGCTATGTGCAAGTACCAATTGATTTAATGGAACACAACTCGGGATTTCCAGTACACAATGCAATGTGTATAGGAAAATAAGTTTTGAAAACCATTTTCCGCTAATTTGTAGGAAAAAAAAGCATTACGTTTACAAATTAAAGTTAACGAACATATAAAAACGAATGTTTGCCAGTCAGTAGCTGAGAGTTTCTGTACAGTAGTTGTGAATGCAGTAAAACTTTGTAACAAATGTAACGTAGTATCTGTCTGTGCAGAACAGCGATGACACCTGATCCTTTCAAGCAAAATATTATTTATCAGTATCGTTAATTAATTATCCCTACTCACACATGCTGGCATATAGGCGGCCAATTAGCTCTGTTTCCGTCCCACTGTGTATCAGTGATTATTTCTTAATGAATAATAGAAAAACAATTTACGTAAATGAATAACGTATGAGTGAATGTAATTTATTTGCAGCGTAAGCTGTAAATTTCACGTACTTCAAAATTCACATCTAAACCGAACTCAGAGAGGAAACTCCAGAAGAGATTTCCGTTCGACGTGGATTATCTTCATGCCAAGCCTGTACAAGAAAAAGCTAAGGTAAGTTGATATAGCGGGATGAAGGAAGAAGGAAGTAGCAGTAGTAGAATTAGCAGTACTAGTAATAATAGTGGTAGTTATAGTAATGGTAGTGATAGTAGTAGTAGTAGCAGCAGTAGTAGTAATCGACGAAGTAGTAACAGAAGTAATAATAGTAGTTGCATTTGTAGTAGTAACAGTAGTAGTAGCTGAATTAGTAGCAGTTGTAGTAGCTGTATGAGTAGTAGTAGTAATGGTGGTAGCACTAGTAATAGTAATGGTAATTGTATCAGTAACAGTAGCAGTAGTAAAATAGGGGGAATATTTCATCTCTAGGAGTACTGTGTGTGTTTTATCATATTTTTGGGTACTTTACTGTGCTGATGAAAAATATTTCCATAGATAACATAAAAATGCCCAGTCGCATACTGCCCTTGAAGTTGTAATGGACGTTATGAAGATTGTTTATTCCTGCTAAGCATGCTTAACACAAGCTTTGCTGGTAAAGAGACACTTTCGTGACATCTTTCACCATTCTCTGTATTGGACTCAAGAAGCCACTGGCTGGCGAAACGTTTCTAAATTAAATATTCCAAATTTTGCACAAGCGTCTCATGTAACAACTTGTAGGTCTTCTAAACCATTTATACACATGAGCATTACATCTGGTAGACATCACAATAGGCATCACAGATGTTTGTTTCAGTAGAGAACACTGCTGTGTGTTGCAGAACCCAATACTGATACGCACTGCAGCAGAGGGCGCTGATATGTATTGTAGTAAATACCACTAGTGTATATTATTAGATATCACTAATGTTTGTTTCAGTGGACAGTAGTTGTGTGTGTTGAAATAGACACCGCTGATGTGTGTTGTAATACTTGTCACTCAAATGGGCTGCAGAAGGCATCACTGATGCGAATTGTAGTAGAAAAAATTGACGGATATGTTAGCTCCGAAAGATTTCTTACCAGCGTTTCAGAAGTTTTCTGCTAGGCGTTCAAAAGATTTTGCTGCTTCAGAACCCCAGGAATCTATTGACTGGAAGTCTAATCTCTCCATGGCATCTTCTACCGAGAAGTCTATTGCTGAGAAGTCTTAGTAGTCTGTTGCAAGCAAGCCTGGAAGTGATACTGCAATAATTATTTTTCTGTTATAAATTGACAAAAACAAGGTACATATTTCTCTAGTTAAGTTTCTGAGTGGTGAGTAAACCAGTGAAAGACGACAACAACAAAATATGTTTTACTTTATGTGGAAAAGAGGGAATAAAAAGTTAACTAGGCATGTGTCGGTTGTCGAGTTGTCCAAGAGAGTTACACCAGCATCACAAAAGAGTAGCTTCCCGCTACCCCTAAAACACGCATGAAAAGTAGTAAAGACCTGTCAAAAAAGGCTAATGGGGCAAAAAATTTAAAATTAAGTCCTTTCTAAATTTTCTCATATACGTTTAGTGGTATATTTTTCATTTATGTTAATGTGAAAATTAATAATTTTGTACCAAAAGAACTTTAGAAAACTTGCCTAACCTTGTTATAACAAGCTCAATTTAATTTAGCTCAAACTAAATATATTTTAGAAATGTTTACAATAATTTAATAATAAACAAACTCAATGAAATATATTTTTTAGTTTGTTTCAGAATGGTTTTTGCGAAATTATTGCATACACAAATTTTCGCTTGCTTTATTCGGCAAGAAGAGCCAAAATCGCAAGTTTTACCTATTAGGCACGATATATATATATATATATATATATATATATATATATATATATATATATATATATATATATATATATATATATATATATATATATATATCCCACCGAGGCGGGGTGGCCCAAAAGGAAAAACGAAAGTTTCTCCTTTTACATATAATATATACAGGAGAAGAGGTTACTAGCCCCTTGCTCCCGGCATTTTAGTCGCCTCTTACAACACGCATGGCTTACGGAGGAAGAATTCTGTTCCACTTCCCCATGGAGATATATATATAGAAGAAAACCCAGAGGGGTATATATATTCAAACGGCTTCAGGAAGAAATCCAAATATTCTTCCTTGAAGCCTTTTTATCCACTTCTCCGAGGCTATGGGTCCCACAATTTACACCAGAGGTGGACCCCATCTTATATATATGTATATATTCCTAGGCCGACCCCTATATATGATATAAGTCATTCTGTTTCGCTCCATTCTCTCTACATGTCCGATCAACAACCCTTCCTCAGCCCTCTGGACAACAGTATATATATACGAATATTATATTCACACCACACATTGCCCTCAGACATGACATCTCCACTGCCTCCAGCCTTCTCCTCGCTGCAACATTCATCATTCATATATATATATATACATTCCCCTCTTTGCCTCCAAGGACAAAGTTCTTTGTCTCCACAGACTCCTAAGTGCACATATATATATCAATAACAACAAAGCGACTAGCTGGGGGATTGAACCCGTGTTGTTTTAGCCCGCTTCACGGTGAGCGAAAATTCACGATGCTCTAACCCACTGGACCATATGATCCTACAAAGATCATGCACCCAGCAGAGCTAGGTGTTGTACCGTGATCTGAGGACATACGATAGTGTGGGTGCCTCAAAGCTAATTTCATTCTACTTCCCGTTTGGTGTACTAGCCTCCGCGAGCAGTATATATAGTATTGTAACCACGAACAATAACAACACTGAGACTAGCCGGGGAATCGAACTTGTACACCAAATGGGGAGTAGAATGAAATTAGCTCTGAGGCACCCACACCATTGTATGTCCTTGGATTTCGGTACAATACCTAGCTCTGCTAGGATTGTATGGTCCAGTGGGTTAGAGAGTCGTGAATTTTTGTTCACCGTGAGGCGGGCTAAAACAACATGGGTTCAATCCCCCGGCTAGTCCTAGTGTAGTTATTGATTAAATTCCACTTGTTCATGGTTACAATGATATATATATATATATATATATATATATATATATATATATATATATATATATATATATATATATATATATATATATATATATACTATATATATATATATATATAACAATTCGCAAACTGGCGAAATTATATATAAACACTATTTTTCACACCACAGCAGGATTCGAAACTGCACACTCAGCATCAAAATATACAGTACTTAATCCACACAGCAAGAGCCCAGACAAGCCTTGCCGAAGCTAGACTTATATTAATTTTATAGTCCCGTTTTATCCCTTTTTTTTTATTCTTCCTCCTATGAGATGGCTCTCACCTCTTTTGATATACCTATAAATTCCTTTTCGACTGCCCTTAATTAAAGGTGTTTGTTAGTAATGTTAACCAATTTCGGATCATTTCCATCCAGTCTCATTTCTCTAAACGAAATAAAAGTTTTTTAGGCAGTGTGTATAGTTTTTAGAAAACTGTCACATTGATAGCTCTCTTTGTTTTCCCAGTCCACAGATGATTGATGCTATTTAAACTCCTTGTAATCTGCTATGCTAAAATCTGGGACAGTTACTAAATTATCCCTACAACTTTACTTCCATTCAACAGTGAAGGTAATCGATCCGTGGTCACTCGCGCCATGATACTCTGTATTCTCTTGAATAACAAGGGTATCCTAGCTAGTCAGAGCCAAGTCAAGCAGGTTATTTTCCCATGTTGGTTCTATCATAAACTACTCCTAAGAACAATCTTGAGCTACCTCCAGAAAGTCGTTTGACTCAAGATTCCCACTCAAGGAATTCCAATAAATTTGACAGAAGTTAAATTCTCCTTGAATTACTACCTTATCGTGCCTTGTGGCCTTAACAATTTCTTCCCAAATTTATCTAATATGATCCCTATCCAAATTTAAGGGCGGTATATTACGCCTAAAAATAATTTTTCAGGCCCCTTCGAAAATTCTGCTTGAAGAGACTATGTGCACTTACAGTCATCATACCGCTTTTATACAACAATTCAAGCTTTCGCTGACGTATTGTGCCATCCCACCTCCCTTCCGTTACTACTGTCAACGTGGTTTAATGTGAAGAATCAGGCATGTCCTGATTCTTCATATTAAACAGCGTCTCAGTTACCCTCACTTGAAACTACTCTCAACTCATTCATCTTGTTTCTAGTGTTAAAACCCTCTCTTCTCTTTCCCTTCCTGATCAGTTCTTTTCCTCCACTATCTCTATTGCTCTATTACTTAGTGCCACTTGCTTTCCATTATTCACAAATAACTCTACCTTATTCTCCCTGTAACTGGTATCCTTAAAACTAACAATATTTCTACCTTGATATTTCATCATGTCCAGTTCTATTGCACCATATTTCATTGTTCTCCCACAAAAAAATCATACTTCTAACTAGTTCTAGTTTAAAGTCCTAACAGCTCCCTCCTCTGTACTGTCCTGTATCCCCACACCAGCTCTTGATTAGAGAACTCTATCCCTGAGATATAAGTCTTTTCAGCCATGGAACAGGTCCCAGTTGTCTATAAATGGTACTGCAATGTTCTTACAGTGTTTGTTCGGCCAGCGCTTAACACTAATTGCCTTGGACAACCATACATTTCTAACTACTCCCCTGGGTAAAATATCGCCACACATTACACAGCGCCCTCCCTTATTTCTAATTATGTCAATCGATGACCTATACCAGGGGGCCAGGAGCTGAGTCTCGACCCCTGCAACTACAATTAGGTGAGTACCTGAAAATCAGATCCTCTCTCCTATGTCTGCCAACATCGTTGCCTCCAACAATGAGACAGATAAAGGAATTGCTCTCATTACCTGTCATGATGTTGTCCAGATGGCTGACAATATCGTACATCCCTACCTTTGGAAAACACATCCTCCACTTCCTATCTCTAAGACAAAACCATAAACCCAACCTGACTGTCCCTAAGTAAAACAATGTTCTTCCCTTCATTGGCGGTGTTCGTCGTGGCATTCATGATTATCTAAATGGAAGGGTATTCGTTAAGATGTCCTGGCTCGTCGATTCACATTCGTCTGATAACAAAGAAAAAGAATTGTTGATCTCCACAGCAGTCTCCTGGACATTCCCTAGATTCAGCTTCGTCCCAATCGTTCCATCCTGCATCTAATCGTTGGTCCTATCTAAATCTGTACTTATCCATTCTGAATCGATTATTTCGAGCTCTTTCTCGAAGGGATATCCTCATAGCCCTATTAATATCACCTTCATTTTTGTCCATCATTCACTTGTACTCCTCAATCATGTATTCGCTCATTCTTCATGTTACAAAAGAATGTAGGGTAAGGAGTCTCAATCTTTTTTTAGATGAAAGATTTCTCATTCAGTTTATTAATTTTGTCATTCTTCGCTGAATGTTCTCCAAAGAATTTATATCCATTCTGTAATATGGCGACCAGAATTGCTTTGCATGATCTAAATGGGCCTATACTAAAGAAGTGAAGGACTGTAGTATAAACTCTGGGCTTTAGTTGCATATACTTCTTGATATAAATCTCACTAATCTGTTTGCCGTGTTACACACACTTAGGCATTTCACTCTTGGCTTCAAGTTGCAGCGTATCATAATTCCCAATCATTTTCACATTCTGTATGGCCAAGTTTGCAATTATTTAGTTTGTAAATGCCATAGCTATATACATTCCCGTGCTTTAGGACTTTGCATTTATTTTCATTGAACTGCAGCACCCACTATTTTGACCACGACATGAGCTTTTCTAACTCCTTTGGAAGATCAGTGGCATCTTCCTCTAGATCAATTATTCTGCCCATTTTCGTGCCAACGAATGTGTTCATATCATTTGTTGTTCCCTCGTCAAAGGTCATTAATGTAAGTTATGAACAACATTGAACCTAAAACTGATCCTTGTGGGACGTCATTTGTGACTGGTCCCCACTCAGATTTCACCCCATTTTAATCAAACTCCCTGCATCCTATTGGTCAGCCATGCCTCGAGCATGAAACGATTTTTTTTCCCAGTACCATGATTTGCCACTTTGACTATCTTTTGTGTAGTACTACTATATTAATAGCTCTTAGTTATCCCAATCAACACATAACACGTGTTCTCTAAGGACTTAATAAATTGCTTAACAAAAATCCGGAACCTTTTCTGTATTATATTTACTATTCTACTAAAGTGGTATAGATTTGTGATCGCTCACATTAAGCTCCTCTGTAATTTCCAGATTATGAACAAATGTTTCCTTGTTTGTCAGAGCCAAATGAAGCAGATTGGTCCTGTTACAAACTGTTTTATAAAAGAGTCCTGGATTACATTTAGAAAGTAGTTTGCCTCAAGATTCCTAGTGAAAGAATTCCAGTCAAGCTGAGTGAAGTAAAAATCCGCTAGAATCACTACGTTTTCGTGCTTTAATTTCTAACAAAAGAAGTCTTCCTTGGTCTCTATCCAAGTTCCTAAAATCAACTTTCCATGTTTCCTCTAGAAATTCTACCCAGACAGATTCAGTGTTTCTTTGGGGTTCATACCAGTTTTTATCGTGTGACCAAAAAAAACTCATCCCGTTATTTTAGCAACGGGGAAGAACTTAAGTCCCTGAATGTGGTATTGGCCACTCACGTGCCAAGTCTTGTAATTAATCCACATTTACTTTTTACTAAAACATCAAAATTTCAATTCTTTATATATTTAATATGCTCTATTGCTATTTTCTCAGATTATTTAGATTTTTGTTTATGCCATCACTCGAAGCCTTTAGAAAAGTGTTCATCTGCATCTAAATATTCAGTTATTAAAAGGGAAACGATCTGTGAGAATCAGCTTAAGAAAGATGTGCATAGGAAAAATAGGAAAGGTGTGAATGAGCTGAGCTTGATGTGTTAGACAAGCACAAGGGTCAAGAGTGAGCCAAGAAGCGATATCATACTGAAACAGCATTTTTCCTGTGACAGTTTTTTGAGGGGTTCTTTGCTTGCAGCTCTGTTGCCGTGTTGGCCGCCTGGTCAAGAGATCAATAACTCCCGAGTGCCCAACACTTTCATCTTCCCTCAGACTCCCACACATTGACTAGCCTACTTTTAATTTATTTTAGTTTTATTGCTGTGTACAGCAGGATTTTCTTTTGTTTGCCATTTCATGTAATTTTAATATAGTTGTTCAGTTTTCCCAATATCTTAATAAATTTTAGAACAATGGATAATAGTTTATTATATTTCAGTTTCAAATTAAGTCAAAAAAGAATATAACTAAATGTAAAGATTCGAAATGCAATAATTTTGTCGACGTTCAATGTCTGTGTTGTTCAAACTTTCGGGACAATGCATGTACAAGCCATGTCTGTGCACCAATAAATGTTACTGGGACACGCTCGTGTATTTCCAAGCAGTGTGCAGTGATGTATGTATAAGAAAAAATATTTTAAAATAATTTTCCAATAATTAGTAGTAAGAGGATGCTTACAGAAAAACAGTAAATTAAAAAAATCACAAATCTATTACATTTGTTAGTTGTTGGACAGTAGTTTACAGATATTCTTGGGGGTGTTGTAAAGATCATCCAGTTGACGCCTCGTAGCTTCAAAACTAATCAACACTCACATTTGACCTGTTTGGTAATATATGCCTTGTCATTGTAATTATAGGTAGTAGGCTGACAGACAGCAGCCACCCAGGAAGGTACTACCGACCTACCAGATAGGTGTGAAACAGAAAACGAAAATTGTTTTACGTAATTCTAGGACTGCTGTTGCTTTTTCCTTTTGTCTCGTAGACACCTAAGATGACAGATACATCGTGCTACAACAAATACTTACACTTAATTCATTCTACTCATGCGGTTATCCGTGTACATGTAAGTGTGTACACACTCTTCTGAGTTTCCTTTTAATTTCTTGCTAGTATTTATTCATATTTTATTTCCTTTCACCTCCATGACGAAGTAGAGACGAATCCTTCTCCGTAAGTCAAGTGTGTCGTAAAGACGACTGAAATATTGGAAGCAAATGGTTGGTAATATTATCCTTCTCTTGTATTAATTATCAAATTAAAGACAAAAGAAATGTTAAAATTAGTATGTTTGAATGTGTGTGAATGTAGAATGAATGAAAATAAGGAACTGGCTGTGAATGTTATGAATGAAAATAAACTGGATATCATAGCTCTAAGCTACAAAAATGCTAAAAGTGAAAGGATAATCTCAGTTTGGAGAAGTAAATGGGATTAGGTTAGGCGTATGTGATATTAAATGAACATTTATGAGAGAATGTAAATTTATATAATCAAGAATTATAGGGATTAAAATAAGGGTGGAATGTGAAAAAGCAGGTTATATATATTAAGTATTTATGTATTTGGAAAAGAGAGATGTAGAGGAGAGAGAGATTTTGAGAGATATTAAATAAATGATTAAGGAGTTTTAAACCAAGTGAGAAAGTAATTGTTGTGATGGACCTAAATGCTAAATTGGGAGAAACTGCTGTAGAAGGCAGTTTTGGTAAATGATAATTGAGAAGCCTTTATTTGAATAATGTTTAGGAACAGATTTGGGTATTAGATAATAAGTGTTTTTAAGAGGAGGGAAATAAATACACGAGATGCGAAATTGGGCGTAATGACAGCAGTTTGTTAGATTATGCAATTGTATATAAAAGGTTGGTAGGTAGACTTCTGGATTACCATGTTTTAAGAAGGGTGACATATATATAAGATGATGATTTAGTGGTAGATACAGTAAGAGTAAGAAGTAGACGTAATACAAGGAGGTTGTCATCAACGAGTAAGAAAGAGGTAAAAATGTATAAATAAAAGGAGAAGAAAGTTAAGATATAAGCAACTCTCTGAAGAAAGGTGGGCTAGATACAGTACATGTAATGAGGAGGAGGTCCAAGAGATATGGGGTACATTTAAAAATACAGTGTTAGAATGTACAGCAGAAGTTTGTGAATATAGGAGGATGGGAGTTAGAGTGCGTGGCATGCAAAGAGTATGTTACAATTTATTCGACGTATGTCACACTCCCATATAAGCTGCCTCCCAACCAGTGAACCTGGTGCTAAGGGTTTAACGATCAATAGGACATCTGTCGTTAAATCAGTACCGTGGTTCATTGGTCAATCACAGGCAAGCCAGCCAAAGATGAACCAACGTGGTTCATTTGTAAGCATTGGCAGACTTGCCTAGCTGCTGGTTGAGCATGGTGCACACTGACTTCTGCTTTGCCATCTCTTACCATGTTGTACACATACTATTCCATCTGTACATATTGTACATGTCTGTATATATCATCTGGTGATGGGCAATATACATAACAGTCTGCTGTTAAGTTTTGTTTACACCACATTCCCATTACAATCAGGTCTCACAGGCCATTCTTTACCTGTGTTCGAAATGGGGAAGGAAAGGAGTAATTAGTGGAATGACAATGTAAAAGAGAGTGTTAAGGGTGAGAGAGTGCCAAGGGAAAACTAATGAGAAAGTGGGTGAGGTTTTATCAGAAAAAAAATTGATGGCAGTAACAAAAAGTTTCATAACAAAAGAGGAGTTAATAGATAAGGAGGTGGAGGTATTGCGACGATGTAGGTAATATTTTGAGGAGCTGTGAATTTCATTCATTGGAGTGAGGAAGATCCAGATGTGAGTGTGGGAGCAGTGTACCGAATGAAAGGATAATAAAGCTGGCACAGACGGGTTCAAGAGGGTGAGGATTTTTGAGTGGCTAATGCTTTAGTTCAACAGATGTATGAAAGGGGGTTAAATAGCTAAGGATTGAGAAAGATCATGCATAGTTCCTTTGTTTAAAGGAAAAGTGGATAAATAAGAATATAAAAATCATAAGAGAATAAACTATTTTGTATACTAGGTAAATTGTATAGCCGAGTTATTACTGAAAGAATTAAGGGTAAGACAGATAGCAGGACTGCAGATGAACAAGAAGTTATTAGGCAGGGTAGGGAATGTGTAGACCAAATGTTTACACTGAAGGAAATAAGTGAACAATACATAGATAACAACAAAGAGCTTTTCATTACATTTATAAATTTAGAAAAGACAAATGACAGGATGGATAGGGATGTAATGTGGCAAATGTTGCAAGCGTAAGGAATAAGAGGTAGGTTACTTAGAGTAGTTCAGAATTTTTATGTGAATAGAAAACCTAAGGTGACATCACAATGACTATACAACCATGGTAGTGTAAACAGGGTTGTTTAATTAACGCATTTAAAGATGAGTTTGAAAAATAAATGGATCCTGGGGTATGGAGAACAGTTGTGGGATTAAAAGTAAACGAATGAAACGAAAAGTGGGAGCTGTCAGTTACTGTTTTTTTTTTTTACCGATTACAAGGTTTTTTTTTTTGGGGGGGGTGGGGGAGACTCTGAAGAGAAGCTGCAAGCGATGACGATTTTTTACCAGAGGTTCGCTAAGATGAGGGAGGGAAAAGGATAGGTAAGGATGGAATATAGAAAAAGGATGAGTGGGTGGGTGTTGAGAGGGGGCAATAAAGGTAAGTGCCCCAACAGCTTTGGAGCATTTTAATAAAGGATATGTATTGTATTATTCACGAAAGTCATAGGATGGAGTATACTACACTGTTCGTCAGCGACACACATTTATACAAGTTGTATACATGCATGACGCTGAGTTGGTAGTAGGTATAGTATTTGCTATTGACTGTTTTTTGTAGGAGGTAGGTTACAGGGCGCTTACTGGAGCTGGTGGTTACAGGGCGCTTACTGGAGCTGGTGGTTACAAGGCGCTTGATGGAGGTTGGCTGCTTTCCTGGAATCGTTGCTCTGCCGAGCTGTTTCTGAGGTGGTCTCCTGCGGTAGAAGGTTTGCAGATGTCACATGGTTTGATGTAAGTGTTAATTAGTTAGAAGTAGGGTCTCCATAAATTTCGGTGGTTTTATCCTTATTGGACATAGAATGGCTCTGGTGGTACCCATTCTTTTATATATTCATTTATCTTTGGTCTCGGGAAATTCTCCCTCTGAATGAAACGTCGGATTCTTTGTTGGAACGACATTCTGTGGGAGGTGTGTTGATGATATAGTGGGTGGTGTTCGTTGGTTGGGGAGGGTTTTCTCTGTCTGGTATACAGAGTTCCTGCGTGTCCTATAGTTGTCTCTTTTTCAGTTTATCTAACCTGACATTTATTGCGTCGATCTCCTGTTGGATATGTAGATCTTCCATCCTGATTTTGTCTCTCCTCCTGGTGCCTGTGATAAAGCGGAGTGCTCTGTTATGGACTCTTTGTAGCAGTAGCAAGTTAGATTTCATTGTTAGTTACATGGGTACACAAGGATATCAAGCACATGTATTATCGTCATTTTGTACAGGTACTTCTCGATGTGGGGACTTTGCATGGAATGGTACAAAAGTGAGTTGAGCTGGATGCAGAGAAACTATTCCACTCTGGGTAGAGTTGGAACCTAACTGGTCGTGTGGGTCAGCCTCTACAGCGGCAGCTTGTGCATCAATGTTTGGTGCAAGTGCAGGGGCTGTCATTACCCTGCTGGTTGTGCTGCTGTTTCAGTTGGGTCCTCCACATTTGGGTTTTGGTTATGGGAGGAGGGTTGATTTGGTGTGGGTGCTGGTAGGGGGAAGGCACAATCAAAGTGGCCTGAGGGGGCTGATTCATTAATGATTGTCGGTTATTCGAGTTTTTGGCAAACTTATATGCCTCTAAGGCCTTGAACTCGGGGTTTGTTTGATGGATTTTCTCCACGAGTTCTTCAGCAGTGTATTCTCGCATGAAGCTGTTGATACGTGCAACAAACACAGAACGCTGTGCCTGGTAGTTGTCTGGGGTATGGAGATGATCCCACATTGTCTAGTTTGTCTCTTAAGTAACTAGAGTAGCTCCTCTTCCGAGGAGAGAAGTAGTACTGCAACAGAGTGGGTTTCAAATATATCCACAGGTGTAACAGAGGCATTAGTGCAAATACAGTTCAGTATGTCCCTCTCGGACTTCTGGTCATCAGTGACCCGAAGTCTGACTCTTATTATCAGCTTGTTGCCCAGCTAAGGTAAAGTTCACTCAGATATTCTGCTGAAACAGAATTTCCCTTGGAAACCTGCATTAATACTTCAGGTGACTTACGAAGGTCAGTCCCCTAATATACCCTACTCTAAAGGGAGTGAGGGGAGACAGGGCCCAAGGTAATGATGGGCCCGAGTTTTATATACTGCTCGGGCTACTAGATGGTCACCTTGGCTTGTTTTTAAGTCACTTGAAGCGAAGTTGCCGAAAAGAGAAGATAGGAAAGGTATAAAGACATGAGAGTAAGGAGAGTGTTTGTGGTTAGGCCAGTGAAGTGGCTGGGATATTGTGGGGGGTTGGGTGGGGTTTTAATGAAGTGATGGGGTGGAGGGGGAGAAAGGAACTAGCAAGCTAGTCACCGTCTTACCCTCTTGATGGGATAAAGATCGAAGTGACAGCAGGGAAGTTGCCAGTCAACTCTCTGAACAGTCTAGCACTCAGGATAAACCAAAAATATTAGTATGGGAGTCATTGATTGCGCCGTATTCTCGCCGCCGCGTCGTCCTCTCGCAGTTTTCTCGCCGCCGCGTCGTCCTCTCGCCGTCTAAAAGAAGCTTAAAGCGTTGGCATGCTAATTTGAGAGAGTATGGAAAGGAAGGAGATTAAAAGTGAACATAGGAAAGAAGATGTGAATAACAAAAGCCAAGTAACGGAAGATTGAATATCAGGTTGGATTATGCACCCAAGACCCATCCTGTGAGCGGTAGTCAAAAAGTTACAGAGGTACATAATAGGTCCAGGGATGGGGCCACAAAGTTGTGGTAGCTAAACAAGTTACAGTGGTAATAAACTATTTACATGTTTATATCTGGTTACAATCGTAATGAATTATTTATGCAGTCAAGAAATAAGTCACAAATACATTACAGTGTACCTTATATGTGGTTTTGAATTATTTATATTACCTTATATTTTATCAAGCTGTGCTTGAATGTAAGAAATGTAAGGTAGTTGTGTGTTATTTACAATAGGCAAAATCTGAATATTTTTCCAGGATGGTTGGTAATGTGCCACAGTAGATAAAATACTTTGATACTTCTTTAACATTTATGAGCGAGTTCTCTCTAAATTCAATAATTTTATCGCATTCTATCACATGATGATGCAAGGTGTAACAATGGTCCATCCGGCAAATTTTACACTTGGTTATGTTTATGAAAGATGAGGTAACCATCGAACTGATGAGAGGGAAACACGTTGGTGGTACACTGAGATATCTGTGCAGAATAATATCCCTAACCGTGGAGGCAAAATGGAAAATGTGCCAGTCTAGTGGTGCACTCCTATGTGGGTGTGAAGCATGGATTATAAAAGTTGTATTGAAGAAGAAGCAGTGAAGCTGTCTCAGGGCAATGTGTGGTGTGAATGTTATGGAAAGAATTCGTCTTATAGAGTTTAGAGGAAGTTATAAGGTTACTAAAAGAAGTATGAACAAGGCTGAGGAAGAGTTGTTGAAAAGGTCGGAACAGTTAGAGATTTAGAGATAATGGAACAAATTAAGCTGAATATGACGGCGTATACATTTGGGGAGGAAAGAGGGAAGGGTAGAGGTCGTCCCAGGAAAAGTTGGAGTGAGGGGGTATAGGGGATTTTCTGGTCAAGTGGCTGGGACATCCAGTTGACTTGCATGAGCGTGTTTGATAGCAGTGAGTACAGGCAAGTGTGAGTAAGGCAACATTTATGAGCAGATTCAGGAACCGGTTTGCCTGACCTGAGTCCTGGAGGTGGGAAATACAGTGCCTGTACTCTAAAGTAAGGAGAGGAATGTTGCAGTTTGGTGGGATCTGGTCTGTGATGTCAGTACGCTACTTGCAAGACAATGAGCGAATGATGATGAGAGTATTGCTTCTTTTATGAGTCACCTCAGCCTCGGTGGAAATAAAAATTGTTTCAGCTCTTTATTTTCAATTGCTGATATATATCTGGCCAATTAAGCGCGGGGCCACTGGTCCCTTAATTAACTCGCATTCCGTCTAACTCTGTATCAGATATTTTTTAAAGGATTTAATCAATAAAACAATTCATGTATATTCTCACGTTTTCTGAAAATAATATGCTCTTGAAAATTAAGACACATGTGCAACATCTGAGTATCTTTATTGTAGACGCAACATTTGGGTATCGTTGTAGACGTTTCGCCAGCCAGTGGGTTTATCAATACAAATTCAAGGACATAATTTGAAGACAGTAGAACTATACGCAAAAGATGAGGTAATCAGTCCCTCAGCCTTGGAGCTAATGTGAAGAACACCGTACTCGTGAAGATTCTTTGACACAGGCATGAAGGTTGGCGCTTACATACTAACATCAGGTGGAAAGGGACGGGTAGGAGACCAGGGCATAGTCACTGGTAGGTGGGATTCCCCAGTGGAGGTAGGTCATACCCAAAGGATGGCTTAGTGGTAGTAGCAGTTGTAGTAGCATTGAAGAAGATTATGTGAATGTCTTCTGAACCAAGATTCCATGATGCTGCAGTGTCTGACAACCTGTACATGAATGTTCTACAATACCGACAAGATTTAAGACACATGTGCAACAAATTTTTTACCTTTATTGTAGACGTTTCACCGTCCAGTGGCTTTATCAATACAAATTCAAGGACATGAATGGAAGATGGTAGAACTACCTAATCTTTTGTGTATAGTTATACTGTCTTCCATTCATGTCCATGAATTTGTATTGATAAAGCCACTGGACGGCGAAACGTCTAAAATAAAGTCACCCAGATTATATTTACACCACACATTGCCCTCAGATATGACATCTACACTGCCTCCAGCACGTATATATATATATATATATATATATATATATATATATATATATATATATATATATATATAGTATATAACTATATATATATATATATATCTTTCTTTCAACACACCGGCCGTATCCCACCGAGGCGGGGTGGCCCAAAAGGAAAAACGAAAGTTTCTCCTTTTACATTTAGTAATATATACAGGAGAAGAGGTTACTAGCCCCTTGCTCCCGGCATTTTAGTTGCCTCTTACAACACGCATGGCTTACGGAGGAAGAATTCTGTTCCACTTCCCCATGGAGATAAGAGGAAATAAACAAGAATAAGAACTAGAAAGAAAATAGAAGAAAACCCAGAGGGGTGTGTATATATGTGCTTGTACATGTATGTGTAGTGTGACCTAAGTGTAAGTAGAAGTAGCAAGACGTACCTGAAATCTTGCATGTTCATGAGACAGAAAAAAGGACACCAGCAATCCTACCATCATGTAAAACAATTACAGGCTTTCGTTTTACACTCACTTGGCAGGACGGTAGTACCTCCCTGGGCGGTTGCTGTCTACCAACCTACTACCTATATATATATATATATATATATATATATATATATATATATATATATATATATATATATATATATATATATATATATATATATATATATCTATATATATATATATACATATATATATATATATATATATATATATATATATATATATATATATATATATATATATATATATATATATATATATATATATATATATGCAAAACAACTGTGTGAGAATAGATACACTTAATAAAAATTTGCGCCTTACTAAAGCAGATAAAATAAATGCAATAGTAATTATGGAAGAATATGATTACAAAGAAAAAATGAGTAATCTCTTAGATGATACTGAAACCTATTCTAAACTTAGAAAAAATCCCCTAGAAACCGTTAACAGCAATTTCAATAAAACAATAAAACTTCTACTGAAAGGCAAAGATGAATTAATCAAACAATTTACTTCCATTAATCCATCTTACATGTATGGTCTAATAAAAACACACAACCCAGGGAATCCAGTCAGACCAATTATTAGCTCCATTGGATCAGTTTCAAATAAATTATCCAAATGGCTTGTTGACATTTTGAGCCCTATTGTTGGTAAAAAAATTCTAACTCTAATGTTAAGTATAACATAAATTTAGTTGATAAATTAAGCTCCTTGACTGACTTAAATGATTTTAACATGGTTAGTTTTGATGTTACTTCCTTGTTTACGAAAGTTCCTGTTGATGATTTATTAAGTTTCTTATCTGAAGAACTCGTTAATTATGATTTACCATTGCCAGTTCCTATTATCATTAAACTTATTAAACTTTGCATTGTTGATGCAAAATTTGTATTTAACGATAAGTTTTATACTCAGAAGTTTGGAATGGCAATGGGAAATCCTCTTTCACCTGTTCTTAGTAACCTATACATGGAATTCTTTGAAACAAGGTTGCTTAACACAATCCTCCCTAATAGAGGTAAATGGTTCAGATATGTTGATGATATTTTATGTCTTATGCCCAAGAATGTAGATATACACCATTTCCTTGGAAAATTAAATAGCTTAGCCCATTCTATAAACTTTACTGTTGAGTTTGAAGAAAATAACTCATTGCCTTTTCTAGATGTTTTAATTATTAAGGGTAATAATGAATTCAAATATAAAATTTACAGAGAACCTACAAATAACTGTTCCTATGTACACTATTATTCTTCACATCAAGATAGTGTTAAACCGTCTGTTTTCTCATCAATGTTTTTGAGAGCTTTACGTATTTGTAGTCCAGAGTTCATAGATGAGGAAATATCCAAAATTTATGAAATAGCTAATGATTTGAAATACCCAAGAAACGTAAGTGATAAATCTTTTAAAATTGCTAGAAATACTTTTTACAATCCAAAAAGGGACAACCAGCCTTATTCAACTAAAAATATGTTGGTTCTCCCTTACCATGAAAACTTGGTTGATATGCCTTCTCTTCTTAAGACTTTTAATATTAAAGTTGTATTAAAAAATCTTGATACAGTAAAAAAAAATTATCATAAAGAATTCCCCCCAAAATGCTGATGGATTTGTCTATAAGATTCCTTGTTAAATTTGTGATAAAGTTTATTACGGTCAAACTGGTAAAAGTCTCAAACTAAGATTAAAACAACATAAATATAGCATTAGAACTGGACAAGATTCCAATGCTCTATTTATTCATGTGAGAGATTTTAACCATCCAATTGATTTTCAGAAAGTTGAGAAAGTTGAATCAAGCAAGTCCATGGTCAACAGGAATATAATTGAATCTTGTTTCATAAAAATCACTTTTGATAATAATATGAATATTTCCTTTGGTTTATATAATTTAGATCCATTTATAATTAATAGAATTTGTGAAGAATTTAATAATACATTGGACAAATAATAAATTTTAAAATCCTTAATTCTTGGGTAGAATAGTTTGTTCGTGGGTTGTGTGAAGGACCTGTCTAATTGGGCCTGCGGGCCTACTGCAGTGTTCTCTTCCTTATGAGTCGCAAGTCAGGTGTTGCTTTGTTGTGGGATGTGATAGTGAGGTGTGGTCTAGACCCTTTATATGCCTTCCTTGATGTATTACTTTTATTGTTCCATTATAATGTGAGTAGTCACGAAAGCGCTTGGAATTTCTCTATTTTTTCACAGTGGTTGTTTTGCATATATATATATATATATATATATATATATATATATATATATATATATATATATATATATATATATATATATATATATATATATATATATATATATATATATATATATATATATATATATATATATATATATATATATATATATATATATATATATATATATATATATATATATATATATGTCGTGCCGAATAGGCAGAATTTGCAATCCTGGCATAAATAGCAACGTTCATCTTGCCATATAGGACAAGTGAAAATTTGTGTATGCAATAATTTCGCCAAAATCAATCTGAACCTAACGAAAAAAATATATTTCACTGTGTTTGTTTACTATTAAATTATTGTAAACAAATCTAAAATATATTTAGTTGGGTTAGGCTAAAATAAATTGTTCATGTTATAATAAGGTTAGGTAAGTTTTCTAAGATTCTTTTGGTGCAAAATTAAAAATTTTGACATTAACATTAATGAAAAAAATATATCTTTAAACGTATAAGAGAAAATTTTAGAACGAACTTAATTTTATATATATATATATACATATTCGGCATATATATATATATATATATATATATATATATATATATATATATATATATATATATATATATATATATATATATATATATATATATAAACAGAACTGCTTTCAGCCAGGATTCGATCCTGCACCACCTTGCCCAGCCCTCTGAGAACAGAACACTATAGGCACCTCTCTATCCACAGGACCAACAATTCTCAAACACCAGGCACCTAGTGGAAGTGTGTTTTTCTTGATACGAGAACATACGTGGTCATGGAGCCTCGGAGAATAATTTCTACCTCGTCCAGTTTGATTACCAGTCTTCATGAACGGTCTGTATATTAATGAAATCATTAAACAAGTGATTTTTTAATAATTAATTGAACTGTGGGTAACCAGGATTCGATCCTGCATCACCATGCCCAGCCCTCTGACAAAAGAACAATGTGCACGTCACTTGATCCACAGGACGAACAATTATCAAAACACCTCGTGCCCCGTGGAACTAAACGTGTTTTTCCTGATATGAGAACATACATGGTCATGGAGCCTCTGAGACTAATTTCAACCTCATCCTGTTTGGGTACCAGGCTTCAAAAGCAGTCTATTAGTGAAATCACGAAACAAGTGATTTTAATGTGTACATTTTTTTTTCTGTTCTCAGAGGGCTGGGCATGGTGACGCAGGATCTAGTTCTGGCTTGCCGCAGCTCTATTAATGATTCATTATTATTATTATAATCAAAAAGAAATATTTATGATTCAAAATCACTTGTCTCCTTATTTCATTAATATATAGACTGCTCGTGAAGGCTGATACTCAAACAGAATGAGGTTGAAATTAATCACTGAGGATCCATGACCACGTATATTCTCACACCAGGTTAAACAACTTAGGGTAACCTAACACCGACACCATTATTATTATTATAAACAAGGGGGAAGCATTAAACCTGTAGGATTATACAGCGCCTGAGGGGGATATGGAAAGTATTCAGGTTTAATTCCAGGAACCGGAGAACAGATCCAATTCCCTAGATCAAGAGCCCCTCACCAGCATCAAGGAGCCTTTCTTGAGTTAAACACCGACATCAACAATGCTTATTTTTTCTCTTGTCAGAGATCACCATCATCCTATTGTTTGTCTTCTACTAAAACTGTCTGTCCTACATCTAACTTTCAATGCCGCCGTCTGGTTGAATCCTCCCTTATAAACAACTTTCCTTGTATGAATCTCAGTCCTGGTGTTGAGAGGGTTCGTGGAGATATAATGGCTGGAGTTAAACACACTTGTTGGATGGTAACACATATATTAGCAGAGTGTGAGATGGGGAGCCCAGCCTGCCTTTCTTGTCGCCTTTAGGTCTATGCGTGAAGTGAGGAAGAGGCAAGGCGCCCAACGCTCACATGCGGCATCACGTGATGTCACACATGCTAGCCACTGAGCCTAGCAAGGGCGTCAACTATGTAAAACATATGGATGGTACTAGCTATGATACTCAGGTAATATATACATATACAGGGGATCAGCAACTATGCTGACACTGGCTTTGTCTCTTTAGATGCATTCCTTACCTAACTAAACTGTAAAATGCTCCAAACTTCAGAACACCAGTGACTTAACCTGATTTTATTCTCCTTCTCTTTCTACCTCTTTCCCTCCCTTTTTCTTCTTTGGGTATTCTTTCTTCTGCCTTGGGTGTTTGATCTTTTATTTTTTTCCCCTGTCCACTGTGCTTTTGTTCATGCCCCTTGTGGGCCCTTAGCTCTCTTGCAGTGCTCCTCTTTCTCGGCCTTTGACTGATTCCCCTACTACTACTACTACTGCTACTACCTCTACTTCCTTTCCTGCTACCTCTCTTGTCCCGTCCCTGTCAGCTGGCCTATATATACTGCCTCCTCTCCTTTCTGTTAGTGTGACTTTGAAAATGACCAAAGTCGGACTGAAACATCGTCGTAAGCTCTTTTCTCCTATGTGCAGGTTATTTGTGTATTGTTTCATTCACGGTATTGTGCGTTTTTTTCCTTATGGATATCCTTCAGCACCTCTAAAGCTGGAGTTGAGCCCAGTACGCAGCAAGCAGTTCCTCTCTGGATGGTCATGCCGAGGAACATGAAAGTGGGCGCCCTTGGGCCCCTGGTGATGTCAATGAGTCTGGCGTTCTTTTTCCATGATCTCACAGTCTCCGATACCACAAGGACAAATTGATACTGATGGCATATGTCTCCTTACTTACTGATCTTTTACTTCTCTCTGTGATCTGCAGCACCTCCACGTTGCCGAACACTGTAACAGATGTAGGTGTCAGCCAGCGTTGATACGCAGGTATAGTCTCATGCTAAAAGCTTGCCATTCTTCCAAGGATAAATTGTGATCCTATCAGAGCGGTTTGTGGGAATGTGAATATTGCTGGATGTTAGGGATCAAGGCTCTCTCTCTTGGCTGGGCATCCAGCTGTAGCAAAGTTCCTCTTTATGATGTTGGCTTCATTGTGTCTTGTGTGCCAGCCCTTGGTTTTGGAGCAGTTTAGGCCATGTAGACCATATTGATCAGCTTGCACACCACCGCAACTGTGATTTGTGGCAGAGAGGTGAAGAGCCACTGCAATTCGGAGGGTATGTAGGTTGAGGTGTGTTCCCATTGTCAAATGGGAACTGTTTGAAGGAAATCCCCAGAGTGATGTGCGCTCACAGCTTGGAGATGGGCAGTCTTCCTGTTGGATGTTGTGGTTCTGACCATGTTGGCATGCACTTTTTCAGTGATGAGGAGGGCCATCCCAGCTCGACTTTTTATAGGCCATTATTGTACAAGGTTCTGGTGCTGTAGCAGCGAGAGTCTCCCATTAGAGTGATGGCACTGGTGTAGCTAGGATCCTTTATTCCCACTGAGTCGCCAAGTTTGTCCGGAAAAATGTGTTTTATTAACTGGTATGATGCTATGGAAGAAGACAGGGAAGCTGGTAGGGAAATCTGGGAGGATTTGTATACTCCCTGCCCCCGAAGCCTGACTGACAGTGAGGCTTGCAACTACTGTCCATCTTCCAGGGAAAGATTCATTACCTTCTCATGAAGCAGTTAAGTTCTGGGAGGGACAGGAACCTGGTGAGTAGGTAGAAGGCCTCATATGTGTCAGTGTCTTTCATTCTGCCTTCCATAGTCCTGAGGTCAGAGTTTTTCCAAAATCCGATCAGTAGCATTGGACCCAAAGAGGAGCACCAAGGAGAGAGCTAATGGTTGGATTAATGGCTCGTGCTCCTGGTAAAATAGCACTAACATCCTCAATTATCTGTCAATTAGTAGAAACTATTTCGAATTTGTTGAGGTTAAAGATAGACCCAGTCTCTCACAAAGATCTTTTATTTTTCTGATGTCTTCTATGATAGATTCTATAGTGCCAGCCATTAGACACCAGTGATGTGTATTGCTGTAGACACCAATGATGTGTGCTGCAGTAGACACCAGTGATGTGTGTTGCAGTAGACACCAGTGATGTGTGTTACAGTAGACACCAGTGATATGTGTTGCAGTAGACACCAGTGATATGTGCTGCAGTAGACACCAGTGATGTGTGTTGCAGTATACACCAGTAATGTGTCTTTCAGTAGACACCAGCGATGTGTGTTGCAGTAGACACCAGTGATATGTGCTGCAGTAGACACCAGTGATGTGTGTTGCAGTAGACACCAGTGATGTGTGTTGCAGTAGACACCAGTGATATGTATTGCAGTATACACCACTGATGTGTGTTGCAGTAGACACTAATGATGTGTGTTGCAGTAGACATCAGTGATGTGTGTTGCATTAGACACCAGGGATATGTTTTGCAGTAGACAGCACTAATGTGTGTTCTAGTAAACACTACTGATGTGTGTTGTACAAACACCAGTGACATGTGTTGCTGATGGCAATACTATTTCTTGTCCTGTTGCCATTTTCTCCTTACACATACTTTTTGAGAGAGTACCTCCGATTAATTTCTTCATTATTTATTTTTTTACTTGCCATTCCCAAGGAAACAGAATCAAGCATTGGTTGAGGATGGCGAAATGTCGCTGTGAAAACATAAAATGAAAGTGGGCGAGAGGTGTTGTCATTGTGATTTGTACAGTAAATTTGGAGCAACACCCAGTGAGATCGGGGCTCACTTGACAAACCAATCAGGTCTCTTTATGCATGAAAACCGAAAAAAAAAACAAAGCTAAATATACTATTTTGCCCTGATATACCTCTATAAACTCCCGTTTTTACATAGTCTTGTTTTTTGGAAGTTAATATGAAAATTCGATAAGAAACGAATTCAAGGATTGAAAGAGACAAGATGAGTAGTGGATGGCTGTTAGTGGAGCAGTCTCAGCAGGTGACGGCGGCCAGTCAGTGGAGTCAGTGTCTCAGTAGCAGACATTAGTGAAGCCATCACAGTAAACTATCAGCAACTACAGACTTGGCCCGGTGTGGATAATTGTGTAGCAATCGCAGTGAAAATGGGACTGTGCATATTATGTTGCGGCTGGAGTCTAGAGTAGGTATGGAAGTATAGCAGTAAATAGAGCTGCTGAGCAGTCAGTCAAACGCAGAAATGCCGCAGGATGGCAGAGCAGTATGGAGTATAACTGACAGATGGTCAGATACAGTCACTCAACATCGACAGACAGTTGTGGTACTTCCCTTACTACGGTAAGCCTGTTATACTGTATTTGTCAAAAAGCTTTAATTACGTGTGTAAAATAAGTTCGAATGTGTGTCATGGGCTATACTGTGTCTTCCCACATGATTAGTAACTCAGTCAATTTGAACTTTAAGTTATCACAGCAAATCCTTTGCAATTCAATACAATAGAGTTCACCACTCTCTTAGACTGAGCTTTTATATTATGTTGTTAGTCTTCAGATTTTATCAGAAGTTGACTAATTGATGCCACCTATATGATAACAGTACTTAGGATAATAGTATTTAAAGAATAGTTTATAATTATGTAATTCCTAAAACTAATTCTTTGAAAAGACAATTTTCCACAGCTTGGAGAGCAAGTATGAAGGGCAGGAGGGTGGAAGAGCGATCTACTTGAGGCGCACGGTGGTGGAAGAGCGCTATGTAGGAGGGGGGGGAGAGTAACTAATTAGGCAGGAAGGTGGAAGGATCTAGTTGTGCAGTAACTAATTAGGCTAGCTAGTTGTGCAGGAGGGTGGGGGGAAGAATGATAACCTAAGTTAGGCAGTAGGTTGGAAGAATGATCTAGTTATGCAAGGAGGGTGGAAGAATGATCTAGTTAGGCAGTAGGGTAAGATGATCTAGTTAGGCATGTGGAAGAATGATCTAGTTAGGCAGTAGGATCTAGTAGAGTAGATGGACGATGATCTAGTTAGCAAGGAGGGTGGAAGAATGATCTAGTTAGGCAGTAGGGTGGAAGAATGATCTATTGTGTACGAGGGGGGGAAGAATGATTTAGGGCAATAGAATGATCTAGTGGAGTAGAGAAGAATGATCTAGTTGTGCCGGAGGGGGGAAGAAGTAGATCTAGTAGTGCAGGATGGTGGAAGAATGATCTAGTAGGCAGAGTGGAAGAATGATCTAGTTGTTCCGGATGGGGGAAGAATGATATAGTTGTGTAGGAGGGTGGAAGAATGATCTAGTTGGGCAGTAGGGTGGAAGAATGATCTAATTAGGCAGTAAGGTGGAAGAATGATCTGATTAGGAAGTAGGGTGGAAGAATGATCTAGTTGTGCAGGAGGGGGGCAAGAATGATTTAGTTAGACAGGAGTTTGGAAGAATGATCTAGCTTTTTTTTTTATATTTTATTTAAAACCATACAAAAAGACAATAGACAAAAGGAAAAACCATAAAGATGACAATATATGACAATAACTGAAAAACATTACATTAGATATTGAAACAATAACAAATAACATAACAATATAACAAATATGACAACTATAACCAACTATAAAATCTGATACCGAAACTTAAAACTGTCCTATACTAGATACATGTGGATAAGTTAACATTCGTAAAAAAACATACAACCTATATTAACCCTTCCTCCAATTAATCATCCTTGCTCTTATGTACACTAGAATGATAAAATACAAGTATACATTCATCATTTAGTTACAGACGAAATTCCTTCTGCTCTGAACACGGAAAGAAATGTAGGGAAATAATTGAACCTATGATGTCAAGAACACATCCAAGCGAACACCCACACCGACCATACATGTCCATTAGAACTGCACGGTCCGCGCAGCTGCTCGCCCAGGTGTGCACATGTACATTGCACATCGTACCTACAATTAGAATTAGCTCAACATTTATCAATAATGCCATACGTAGAACCATTCTACCCAATTTGCATAATAGAGTTGATTGTATCAAGGAACATTTCACAATTATCATAATTTTACCCTAACCTAAGCTGTGAAGAAATTTTCTCCAGGAGGGGGGGTATCAGCCCCCTTCAGCCCCCTTCAGCCCCTTTCAGCCCTGAGGGGCCCACCCTTCTCAGAAGGGGCAAATATCTTGTTTTCTGCTACAGTGAGTAATTGATCGCAGATGCGGTACAGTATGCACGTGGTCAAGCGACCGCTGCTCCTTGCACCAGTGTTGGGTGTAGTTTAATAGAACGTCATCTCTTTTACGGACAATTAAAAAAAATCCTGCTCCACATTCCATATAAAGATAGTGTCAGTTTTATCTTGACGAAAAACAAACATTCTTTTTGCTTCATCGGGATGTGGGGAACAAGGTACTGTCACTTTTCCTTTGGCGGGGCAGTGACGGCGTGGGGGCGCTGTGCGTCTACAGTTTCGACTCTACTGGAGTGACCGCGCCAGGATAACCAACAAAACGATCTGTGCGTTTTTGGGAAAATGTCTCCCACAAAAAAACACTTGGAAAGTGTGATAATTTTTAGTGATATTGGGGAAAAATTTTTGATAACAGTTAACAACGGTGTTGCGACCCAACAGAGTGTAGTGGACATTCTTCAAAGAACCTATTCTTCAATCCTAAACGGACATCCGGGAAATTCGGTCGAACAAAACCCGGGTAAGTTTTCCCCAAACTCTGATGTCTACTATTGACTGCGCAGTTGAGTAAAAAGTATGGTTGTCACTTATCAAAATCCCGTGACATGCGGCCCTTTTGGGTCCACAAGTAATTTTGTCACCTCAGTAATGAAATATGCTGACAAACCCATTTAGGGGTTTTTTCTTACAAATTTAACTTTTTTCCATTGAAGATGCCGACCTTCTGCCCGTCTGCAGGGCGGCTGTGGGGGCGATGGCTGTCTTTCTAATTTAAGTTTTCCTTTTTAAACAAGGTAACCCCCTTTTTCTAAAAAACCCCCAAATTTCATCTGTATTATAAATATCTAATCAACACAAAATTTTAATATACCCTAACCATATTCGTTGGTATATGATAAAACCATGTATTACCAAAAAAAAAAAAAATGAAAAACCACTCTTCATCTAAAAATTCAGACTTCAATTTACCATTTTACATCATATAAATAAAAATATAAATATATTTCAAATTTAACAAATCACTTCAACTCTTTTTATAAAAAATCTCACTCAAAAATAATTCTTATTTTTTTCCTAATGTTTCCAAAAAAACAACAAAAAATAGTTTTTTAACCATCTGACAAATTAAAAAAAAAAACAATACCAAATTATCCACACTATGCCTTTGACCCAAATTTCCCAATTGTTTACAAAAATACTTTAATTTAAACTGAAACAAAAAAATTTTTTTACATTAAAAATTTTAAAAATTATAAATCCCATAGAAAATATTATTAATTTCATTGAAAATGTTCTAAAAAAAAACATTAATGATAAAACATGAAAAAAATATAAATTAAAAGTCGCAATTAAAAAATTATTGTCTTGAAACCTCAGAACACAAAATTTAAAAAATTCCCCGGACATACCTCATATAACTTCCATAAAACAAACTCATCTTTTCCCCCCATTCTAAAAACCAACCCCATTTTCCCCCTTCCTGCCTGTCAACCCCCTTAAATCCCTTGTAAATTCCTATAACCCTCAAAAACCTTTCCCATCCCCCCCCCTAATCCTTATTTCTTTCCTTTAAAAAATTTTTATTAACGTTTAATTCTTTACACACGTTTCCTCTCCCCAAAGACATAAAATAAAATTAATTATATCATTCGTCTCGCCCGAGTGAGGACGTTCTCTCCCCCTGGTTTGCGGGGTGCAGTAATTTTTTCCCAAATGGCGCAGGCTTGTCGCGGAAGCAGCTGTATTGAATTAACCATGGAACTATCACTGGGCCGTTTTAAAGGGCTACTTCCCAGCAATAATTAGAACACCTCGGCGTAGCTACTGAAAAAATTTGTGGACTTGCAAAAGGGCCCGAAGAGGATATTTCTTAAATTCAATTCGACAGTATGGGACTGGTTAACAAGTTTAGGGTGGCCATACCTGTGAATCTGCTGTCACGGTGGGATGCGATGTATAAAGATTTCATTTGGGGTGAAAATCGGAAATCCTTTTGGGGCGGATGCTCTGACAAAAGGTTTGCCATGGTAAATATGGGACAACACGGTTACTGCCAAAAGGATGGTCAGCTGGTACGTATAGGGAATCCTGAGGGTACGTACTCTGAAAAAAGATGACGTCGACACCCAACCGTCGTATGTGGTGATGGAAGTTGGGAACTCGGGTATTTGTTGACATACGCAAAACGCCCTTGTCGTTTTGTGGGTTATGAACACCTGGGCCCTTGGGTAGAACTGGACAACACCTGAAACCCGAAGAAACGAGAGGTGGGGAAGTGGAGCAAAAACACCTTTTCCCACTCTGCAATGCGTCATGGGGAGGAGGTTGAGAACAGAAAGATGGCGGTCCCACGAGGGGGGGACTCCCTTTCCTTGGACTTTCCCGGGGCTTGGAGGGATCATGCGAAGTGAATATGCAAGGGGGGCTTGACGCCGGGTTTTTTGGGGCACGGGCCGTATCAGGAAGGGCACGATCCGGATCTTGGGACTAAGGAGGACGGGGGGGTAGTTCGTCCGGGTGAAAGGCTGTCTTGTCGGTGAATAGGTGGAGTTAGGTTCATCGTGGTATGGCATACGGGTTCACTAAAAAAAAAGGGGCGGTGCTTTATGATTCAGATGAATCTTACGCCCGCACAACGTTCGGGGGAAGAAAACATGGGCGGATGTCACGGGGGTTAAAAAGACATCGGGACGGGTCAGAAAGAGTGCACAAAAGGGGGGGGATAAAGGTGCAATGAGGCGTGGTGACAAAGGTTGTGTCAAGGAAACCCCACTGTGGTTTTTAATGTTGACATTGAACATCAATGGTTTGGGGTCGCAAAAAAATTGAGTGGTTGGGATTTTTGGGACTCATGGTGTTGACGTTGTTTTCCCGGGGCAAATTATAGCTGGTTTGAGTTGAAGGTGGAGGAATAAGGTGTATTTGAACTGGGTCGATTGAAAGGCGGTGGGCTATATTGGTAAAAAACTAGCCGTTGGTTTCAGGCGTGAAGGGGAGGAGGTGATACGTGTGGATGGTTATGGGTCAGGTACAGATGACGTTGGTGTTTATGGACCGGCGGGGGAGACGCGCGTTGAAAATTTGAGGACGTGTTGGTTTACTACCTGGATTCCCGGGGGGTAGCCGTGATGGAGGGGGTGGCTTGTGATAAGGCGAAAGGATGGGGAAACCCGGGGGGGCCGGGGCATTTTTGGGAACTTGGGGTTTTATCAGGGGGGGAAATCGATATCTGTGGGGGTGACATCTTTTTATTAGGGTGGGATGCGCTGGTCGATCGTTTTCCCCCCAAAAGGGGTAGAAAACATAGGGTGGTTTTGGGATGTGGTTTTTTTCTGATCTGGGGTTTATGGTGGTTTGGGTTGGGAGGTTGCCACGGGGGGTGGGGGTTTGGAATTAAAAAAAAGTTTGCATGAAAAAGTTAAACGTCTTTTAAAAACATTTTGGGGATTGGGGGCAAAAGCCCGGGGGAATGGTATCTGGTTGATGGTGGGACTATGGCAAAATCAGGTTTTAAAGGGTTTTTATTACTAATGGGGGGGAATATAATGGTTAAAGTATGGGTTTCAATCTTATCTTGGGGGGCAGTTGAGGGCTTCTACAACGAGGAGGTTTTCCCCGGTGGGAATATTGAGGTTTAAAAGGGGGCTTGGGTTTGCAAAATGAAAGATTTGAGGGTGCCCGGTTTTGGGGGGTTGGAGATTTATTTAGGCCATCGGCGTGTGTATTGAAGGACAGCTGGGGGAGAGCGGCGACGGAGATGATGGGTTTCTTTTTCGGGGGGGATGGGAGGTATAGGGAAGGGCGGTTTTATGTCGACTGAAGGTATGGTGGATATTTTGTTTTTTGTTTGGGGTCATAAAAATGTGGGTATACAGATGATCTTTAAAAATGGGGGGTTATGTGCAATGCGGCTTGGGTAGAAGGGGGAACTTTGGAAGGACAGATTCGGAAGGGGAAATTTGGCAAGCTATGCAGGTGAAAGTTAGGAAAGGCAGGGGGTGTAGAGGGGTTCCCAAAGTTTTTATGTTGGGGGGGGAAGTTTGGGAGATTTTTGTCAGTTGTTCAATGAATGAAGGAAGATGGGGAAAGGGGTAGCAGAAAAGGACTGCTGTTGTTGTATTGTGGAAGGGGGGAAGCAACGTGAAATTCCCTGCAATATCCTTGCGGTTTTTAAAAGTTTTTTTAAAAGGGGTATTAGGACAGAATCAAACAGGTTTTAGGTAAAAAATTATGAGAAAATTTTCAGGGTAGATCAATGTATGAAGGGCAGGGAGTTTTGGGTTTTTATAGAGCATAGGGGAGGGGAGGGTGTTTGGTTTGGTTGGAGGCCTTATGATAGCGTAAAAAGGGGTCTTTTGGGGGTTTTCTTTGGGTTTGGGGTTTTCGGGGTTTTTTTGGGGAAAAATTTTTATCTGGTGCAGTTATGAGAATTCAGGTTAATGGACACTAGGTGTGAACAGATGGGAAGGGGTTTGCAAGGGATTTCTCTGCTTTTTTTATTCTTGGAAACCCCTTTTGGGCATTAGGGGGGAAGGGCGAGGGCAGGTTTTTACGAAAAGGGGGGGTAAAAATTTACTGGATATAACTTTTTAGGAGGGAATTTAAATAGGAAGGTAGGGGTTTTTGGTGGGGCTACGGGGATAAAATTAATAGAAAAAGTAAAATATTTGGATCAGGGAAAATGCAAATGGTGAGACTTTAAAGGGTTGGCTGTTAATCATTGGATAGGGGGGGATATTTAGCGGAAATAAGGGATGCACAAGAAAAATTCAGGCCCCCGTGGATTTTTGAAAAATTGGGAGGTTTGAGGAGAGCAATTCGTTGCATAAAAGGGTTATGTCACAATTCCTGTTGTAAGAAGTTATCCGTGGTGGCAATATATCCTTCACGGGGTGATGCAACTTTCAACTCAGTATTCAATTTATGGGGGTCAGGTTTGACTGGCAAGTAAGGGGGGTGTGCTTCCTTGCCAGGGGGCTGGGGTTTTCCCCTTGGCTTTGTTGAGGGGTTTCTGAAAAAAAGGGTTTTTGAGGAGGGGGGCAGGGCCTTTAAAAAACTGCGCATGGATATCACGGGGGTGGAGGGTAGGGTTTAAAGTTTGGGAGGCTATTTGCAATTTTTCTGAAAGTAAGGGTCCGCGCTTAAATTGAAAATTTTTAATGGGGTGGTTTGGGGGGCCAAGAGGCCCTTTTTATGCATTTCTTAATAAAATTTTTCCCCTCTTAAAAACCCAATGTCAGGAGGTTGTTTGGTTTTTGGGGGTTTTCCTCTGGGTTTGTTTTTTAGGGTTAAGGAGGGGGGGGAGTCAAAACGGGGGTGTCCGAAACCATATTTTACGCTGTGTCTTTTACTTTTTAAAATGGAGGTCTGGCTAAATAGGGTAATTGGTTATTGGGAAGGTTTAAGGTTTTTCGGGGGTTAAGTTTAGGTGGGGGGTAGTCAGCAGGGGGTTGGGTTGCGTATGTGGGCACTGATTTTTTTTATATATCGGAATGGGGGTGGTAGGAAGGATAAAGTGTTGGGGCCACGATGATGAAAAAGTCCGTGGGATCTTTATGGGAAGATGGGGAAAAGCATTTACGAAAGGGTTTTCTAGATTCAGGTTGAAGGATTTAGAGATTTAAGTGTCAAGTAAGGGGGTTGCGGGGCTGTTTTTTTGGTATGGACAAAGGATGTTTGCGTGGTATGTTTGTATATAAAAATATTCTTTTGTGATGTAGTTTGGTCGGGTAGTTTGGATATGTTTTCAATTTTTTTTCAGAAGGGATTGAAATAAATTAAATGTGTTTTTTCATTGTGTTAAAATGTGAGAGGTACATCCACATATTTTTGTTTTAAGGTTTGAGTGACAAAGGCATGATCTAAATGCTTGGTTTTTTTTTGTCCTCAAATGTTTTTTAAAAAAAATTCTGTGTGTATTATGGTTTTAAAAAAAAAAAAAAAAAAAATCCCCAATTTATACCTTCCCTTTTCTACCATTTGATTCACCCCCATTCTAGCAAACCCTCATCACCCGAAAACCCCCCCCACTAACCTTTTCAACCCAAAAACCCTTTTTAGTTCAATAAATTTAAAAAAAACACCAAAGGAAAAAATGTCCCAAACCCACAAGCCTTCTTTCCCCTCCTCCTTTCTCTTATGGGAAAAAAAATTTTCAGACATAAAATCCCATTAAAAATCTTTTATAACTTTATCTTTTTTTTGCAATTTGTTCCCCCCCAAAAATTCCCCAAACATATGGTAATCCTTCTAAAAGCTACCCCTTTCCATCCCCCCATCATTTAATTTAAATGTGAAGGATCTCTTTTTTATGACCCGTAACATTGCTTCCCCTTTTGGGCTCCTCCCACCCCCCACCGTTGCATATCCTGGGTATCTTATGAATCCCCCCCCCCTCCCTTAATACGTTTCAAAAACACAGTTTCCCCTTTTTAACAGCTTAAACCCCGCCCCCCTTTGGCCGCAGTGTGACAACCGCCCACCAAACCCTTCCTTCCAGTGCCCAAATGAATCTAAAACGCGCTTTTTAACCTTTTTTTCGCTCAATATCGGATTTAACTGCAACATGCCATGTTTAATAGAACATTCTTGTAATTACTCTTTGATGCAAAATTAATTGCACTCGCCCACTGTGGGGCATCCCCCTTTCTATCGCCTGAATTTATTTTTTCTCATTCCTTACAAAACGATCCCCCTATCAGTAATTTGGGCACCTTTTTTCCCCCTTTCCACCCATTCCTCCTTAAACCCAAAATCCATATCTTCGTTTTCTCCTTTTAATTGACATACCAAAACCTTTTCAAAAAAAAATTTACAACTTTTTTTCCCCCCGGGGGAAATCCTTTTCCCTTTCTAAAAAATTTTTCGTCCATTCCCAATGCAGCCCCCCCCCCCTTTCGTTCCTACCCCATTAGCTGCTAATAGCCCCAATTCCTTATAAAGGGATCCTGTAAACACCAAAAAATACCAACCTATCAATTCTTCCTTACCTAATTACCGGGAAAAAAATTCCCCTGTCTCCCTCCGTTTGGCCCCCCCAAAACAATCGATCATGCTCTTCAACTCCCCCCACAAATTTCCCAAAGGACTGTTGCTATTTCCTTATTCCCACCGCGTTTCAACAAGCATCAATATCCCCTTGCCCTCAGTCGTAATTTAACATCCCTTTTTCCTTGCACCTACCCGAAAATTTAATAAATCCCTTGTTTTGACGTCTTTTTGACTCCCAAAAACCCCGGGCGATCCCCGAAAACCTCCCTTTCCCGCCCAAGTTTCCCCATCAAACCCCTTTTTTTAAAATTGTATTGTTCCTTAAACTTTCAATTTCAATAACAGGGTAATTGCATTAAATTGTCGGGGATTCTAACTCCCCCCAAAATTTTTTTAAAACCCCTATTTAACGTTATATCCTCCCCCCATTAATATAATATTCCAATCGTTTTGGCTATTTCCCCCAATTAAACCCCAACTCCCTGGTGTTCAACAACTAAAAGTCCCAAATTCAAAAACAAAAGCTTCCCTTCCTTGCCCTTTATTTTTTTCCAAAAAAATGGCCCCTCGGCACTCCCAATATCCATATCTATTCAACATCTTTATCCAAAACCCCCTCTTCAATTCACCCTCCGCAGTAACCGCACAAGGGCCCTACATTTTGGGGCCCAACCTCGCCGCATAACCTCGTTTAATGAAGGTATGCTCGCCATCCCCCCCCGCATCCCTTTCCCCCTGGTTTCCCCCATCCAAAAAAACATCCCACCTCTAAACCCCATCTTTACGACGTATCACCATTAATCTCCCCTTTATTGAACATTCTTAAAAAGTAAGTGGGGCCGTTTCCTGAACAAATTTAGTTTTTTACTCACACCCCCTCAGGGCCATACAATCAACTAAGGAACCCTACCCCCGGTTCACCCCCCAATTCCCCCCTCCCCCCTTCACTACGCCTTAATATAAACAGGCTTTCCTTTTTCAAAATGATTCCTTTCAAACTGTCGCATGTTCCATTATAAATTTTAAACCCTCATATCCTCATAACCAGGCCTAAAATTATGTTCCCGTAAAATACCCCATCCCCCCTAATCCCCCAAAAACTCATTAAACCATTAAGCTTCCCCTCAGCTCTCAAATTAAAATTTTTTAATAAACTCAATTCAAAAAATGGCCTTTTGTCCCCCATTGACTTTCCTCGTTGTTTTGCCATTGTCCCCTTCCCCGGTGGGAATCACCTTTCAATCCCTTGATCCGGGGTTCCCCTTTTTCTCTCTCTGTACCTCCACCCCGACTTTTTCCCCGGGCGTTGGGCAGGGCGGCACTCCAGAAACCGTGATGCTGCGGGCCCTTTCGGTTCCCCCCTCCACCTATTTGGACATCGGCGTCCGATGCCCCCCTCCCTCCCCCAAAACTGGTCTCTCTGACAAAAAATATTCCCGCCTTTTCTTCCACCCTCCCCAGAACTGCCCGGGTCTCCCCGATCTGGACAGTTCCTCAACAAGACATCAACGCCTTTCCCAAAAACGCCGCCATCCACCCAATTTGGTTTCTCTCCTCTAAAACCTGATTATGTCCAAAAACTGATTCTCCGAGCGTTCAACTGGGGTTCGGCTCCTTTTCTTTGTCCCCCTCCTCCTCCGACAATCGTTGTTGGGGCGGCTCAGGGCTGTTCTGCCTCCCACCCCCCCTGGCTGGTTGCCGTTTTGGCCCGGGGTTTCCCTTTCCCATCTGCCCGCGATGTGGGCTATGACCCATATAGCCGACGTACGTTGTTGCCCCCCGTTACATAGACTTGGGTTCGAAATTTCCCTTTTAAAAACAAAGAAGAAAAGGATTAAAAGTCATTTTTGTTAAGTATTTGGGCCCGCATTGGGTATTGCCCCTCTCCTGCTGTGGGTACGTAACCGTTCCCATTTCGCATTCCCGGGTTTTAAAAACAGTCGCCTCAAAGGCCACAATTTTTTCCCCTGTATTTCGAATCATCTGGGGCGCACCACAGCTTTTAACCCGGGATGGGGGTCTCCCCAATTCGACCACCGCCTCGTGCTCTCAACTCAAACGAGATTCTCTTCGTTCCATTGTCCCACACCACATTCTCCCCATTTCTATACCCGGTATCCGGAAAGATCGCTGGTCAATAAATATTTGGATCCCGCGGCCCCCCGGATCATCTTGCGGGAGTTTGATTCGTCTTCTGCTATTCAGCGCCTTTGGAAAACAAAATTTCCCCCCAACCCCCTAAAACATCATCAGGTAAATGGCCAAAAGCCAACTCAATCAGGAGCGTCTCGCCGTCCCCACCCCGGGGCGATGCGAACAATGGATCTAGTTATGCGGGAAGTGGAAGAATGTCGTTTGCGGGGGGGTGGGAGAATGATCTATTAAGTATAAAAGGGAAATGATCTAATTGGGGAATGGGGTGGAAGGAAAAGATCTAGTTTGCGGGGGAAAGGGAAAAAATATAGTTTGCAGGAGGGTGGAAGAATGATCTAGTTCTGGGGAAATTTGGGAAGAATGATCTGTTCTGCAGGAGTTTGGGAAAAATGATATAGTTGTGGGGGTGGAAGAATGTCTGGTTCTGGGAGGGTAGAAGAATGATCAGTTCTGCCGGGGGGGTGGAAAAATGATCTAGTTCTGCGGAGTTTTGGGAAAAATGATATGGTTTTGGGAGGGTGGAAGAATATAGTTTGCGGAAGGCGGAAGAAAGTCTGGTTGGCATGGTGGTGGAGGTGAAAAGGGGGGGTATGAGTACGGAAGGATACATATAGAAACAATACTGTACTTTGACCTGATCAAAGGGCCCCTCGCTCTGAGGCCCGGGCAGGCCCGGCGTCCCCGGGGTCCATCATCTCGCCCCGGGCTTCACCTGACCTTCCCCTAAATTATCTTTATCGTTTTCTGTTGTGTGCAGGAAAGTTAGCCATTTTTTAAAAAGTTCTTTAATTTTTCTTTGGGCTTTAATATCCCAAGTATAAATTTTCGATTTTAGTTAATTATATTTTTATTCAAGCGAAGTGATTTAAAAATATATTCAATTAAAAAACAGAAGGAAAGTTTTTCCCCATTTTTAAATTTTTTTTACAAACTTTTTCAAAATATACTACATAAAATTTCATTCCTTTGAGATCAGTGGGGGCACTCTCATGTAATGTTCAAGTACAGTCCTATATATTGTATATATATATATATATATATATATATATATATATATATATATATATATATATATATATATATATAATAATGTGTGCGTGTGTGTGTGTGCAAAATAACCACGGAGAAGTAGAATGATAGCTCTAGGCCTTTCAGTGTTGAAATCAACATCATCAGGAGTTTGCAAAATTGCAGAAAAGAGGCGGATGTCCAAGCAAATAACGTTCCCAGAGGACTGCCTTTACTGGAGTGAGGAAGGAGAAAGGAGAGGTGCTGGAAGTGCCCACAGGTACAAAATAGTGCCCATGACCAGCGGTTATTATAACATTAGATAAAATCCAGGTAGGACCGGCATCATAAGCCTTGTCAAAATGGGTATTAAAAATATTAACTTCTTTGCTTGACAATATTTCTTAAGCCCACTTAAAAAAAAATGTTGATCTCATCGACAAATGCAAAATATCAACATATCTAATGATTTTACACTTGCTAGTTTTGATGTCACTGCGTTGTTCACGGTCCCTGCTCCCGGCTTGCTATCTTATTTGGAAGAGGAATTAGACGAGTTCACTTTGTCTTTTGATAAAATACCTATTGAATTGATTAAGCTGTTGTAGTTGATTCAAGTTTGAGTTTGAGGAAATACTATGCTCAAAAACAGGGAATGGCGAGGTAATCTTTCACTATTAATGATGTTGCAGATGAAAGCTTACAAGCTTTCTGTGATGCCTTCAGTCTTACAGTTGTTTAGGTGGTGTAGCTAGTCCTCAAGAACTGACACTTGGAGCTGTTCTCAACTGTCTTAGGAGGAACATACAATATTTCTCAAAATAATGTTCATCGTAGCAAGGGAAATAAACATGATGATATGCTTTGCGATAGTTAATATTATGTAATACTGAATCGTTGGATTCATTGTTTCATAATAAAGGTGTACACTTTCATGTAATACAGCCGTTCCTCAATTAGCGACGTACTCATTTACCAACAACTCAGGACTTGACGGCTCTCTGACCAGTAGTCATACTTAAATAATGTATATTAGAGCTGATTTTCTCAATTTTCTTATTACAATATACAGTACACTACTGTATAAACATTTAAATATGCTTAAAATGTTATAAATGAGTTCCAAGGTAACATTAAACTATCATAAATGGTTGACAAACACCCACTACCATTATATATGCTCCTCGTTTGGAGACGAATTCTTTTTCCCGACGTGGTCTTAGGAACGGAACTCCATCGTTAAGTGAAGAGAGGCTGATTTGTCTTTCATTATAAAATGTATACAGTGGACCCCGAGTTTCGGGGCCCTGCAATTGTGATTTCTACTTTCGGCAACTTTTCTCGTCAAAATATAGCCTCGCATTTCTTAATTCGTCTCAACATTGGCAGTCGTATGGAACGCGTCCCAGCCTCCCAGCGGCCGCAAGCACACAGGGCTCCCCACACCATTCAGAGTCAGTGTGGCATTGTTTCTCGCAGTGACCATCACCCACGCGTTTTATGATAAATTTATAATCATCTTATTTTTTTTTACTTGCAACTCTAAATAAGCCACCATGGGCCAAAAAACTCCTATGGCCCTTTGTTAAAAGGCGAAAACACAGTAAATTAGAAAAAACACAACAGCCAAGAAATTCTCCCCCCACACCAGCCAGGGGACTTCCCACACACCAGCCAGGCACTTCCCACACACCAGCCAGGCACTTTACACACCAGCAGGCACTCCACCCAGCCAGGGTTTTTCCCACACCAGCCAGGATACTTCCCCCACACCAGCCAGGGGAGTTCCCCCCACACCAGCAGTAGTTCCCCACACACCAGACAGGGTACTTCCCCCCAAAAACCAGCAGGTCTTCCACACACCGATTTCTTTTGAGTAAATGTGCATGAGTGAATAGAATTATCCAAGCTTTGTTGGGGAGCATTAAAAATTTGGGGTTGGGCAAATATTCTTTGGTGGGATGGTTTGTGAAGGACCTGCCTAGTATGACCAGGCCTGATGCAGTGTTCCCTGCTTTCTTATGTTCTTATTAAACAATCTGAATATGGAATTTTACGAAAGCTAGACTGTTGAAAGATATCCCGTCATGTAGAGGTAAATGGTTTAGACATTTTGATGACATCTTGTGTCTTTGGCCTAATGGTATGGCCCTTGATGTGATGAATGGTTTTGAATACCACAAGTTGAAGATTGAGATACTTACGCAACAAAAGGAATCTTTATTGAGGAAACGTTTCACCACACGGTGGCTTCATCAGCCCAATACAAAGCAGAAAGGTGTAAGGAGAGGAGGGTTTGAGGTAATCATTCCTTCAGCCAGGAGTCTAAGTATTCAGTTCTTCAATCTTGTAGAATGTACAGCATAGGGCGTGGGTGGCTTATATACTGTATTCAGGTGAGGCGAAGCAGGAGGAGGAGGGTCAAAAGGTGGTACCATCCCACTAGTCGAAGTAGGTCTTGGTCTGAAGGTTGGACAAGTTTTGAAGAATTCTTTGTATCAAGATCCCATGATGATGCAGTTCAACAGTTGTGATGAATTGTTTTGAAAATTTCTCCTTACACCTTTCTACTTTGTATTGGACTGATAAAGCCACTGTGTGTAAACGTTTCCTCAATAAAGATTCCCATATGTTGTATAAGTGTCTCAAACTTCAACTTGTGATGAATGGTTTTGGAGACAGTGCACAGATTGGCACTTTCTAAATTACAAATGTGCTGGCAGATAGCCAGAGTACTGGGAGTACCGTATGAGAGACATTGTTCGGCAAACACAGTTCGCTCCATAATACAGAACTTGTTATTTTCCGAAGATCATGATGAACCTAGATGAATTGGAGGATATGGATAGCCTGATCTCACAGATAAATGGGGCTTCACAAGAAAGAAGTCTCACTTGTCTCCACCCACTGAGGAATTACCCCAAACGTCCTGAAGATCAGAACCAGAACCAGTCAAGGTGAGACAAATGCCAGAAGTATGGTAGAACCTATATCTTCAGCACTCGCATTATTTTCCTGATTTACCGAATCTGATCAGCCAATGGACAATAATCCTCTATCATCCATGTCGATTCCCCCAGACACTCTCCGGGAACAGTGTGAACGACTAGAATGGATTTTCTCCTACAAACTAACCGGCTTGAAGTACAAAGAAATTAACTCTAGAGGATTTTGAAAGGAATCCCTACAATATGAGAGCAACTACTATGGAAAGGACAGAAAGTCGTGGGAGAAGTGTTCCCGAGACTTTTGATCTTCACCTAGCTGCTCCTCTAGTCCCCAAGTTCAGCAATAAGAATCTTGACTCCTTCTTCAAAGCATTTTGAGAACCAGGTGCAAATGATGCACTGGCCCAAGGAACATTGGCCTCCTTATTACACACAGCCCTACGGGTAAGGCTCAAAGTTGAGCTGCAAGTTTGCCATTTGATCAATATTCAGAGTATGATATGGTGAAAAGATCATATTAGACACGAGTTACTACCAGTGAGCTATCAGAAAGCTTTCGAAACTTAACTCAGACACCCCATCAGTCTTGGCTAGAGATTGTTTTCTTGAAACAAACTCTTTCAAGAAATGGCGAAGCCCTGGATTGTTCTACAGTAGAAGAATTAACTCAAATGATCCTACATGAGGACTTCTTTACTTATCTGCCTTAAAGTCTACACTTACCTGATTGGACATTCTACTTTCAAGCTATCAGAGCAAGGTGGCCATGGCAGACCATTGCTAGGTGGCTCTGCAGTTGACAGGCTCAAGAATTCAGGTAGAGTTGCTCTGACTAAAGAAAACCTAATACTCGTGAGAGGAATACTCATTGGCCTCCCACGATGGAAAGCCTATATCACCTATGATAAGAAAGATATTAAGTCCTGGCGGAAAGAGGCAAAAGCTGAAAGAAGATTGAATCAACACCTATTCTGCCAATATTTTAGGAAGACAAGACACCAAAAGAGTCAGTGTTTTAAAAGAAGTAGAGACCTGAAGAATGACCAAGAACGGACATACCAACACAGGTGATTACTTGCTCTCTGATAAAAACCAAACTATAACCTCCATTTGACTTCATCTCTTCATGATGACCACCAGCCTCGATGACTAGATGTAGGAACACCCTCTGCTAGTCTCGTGCGAAGGCAATGCCCTAAACCCCCGACGGAAAAGTCGGTTAGATAAAAAGGTTATTGTTTCCCCCTTTTTAAACGGTTTATTATCTATTTTTTTTTTATATTTTATTTAAATTTTTACTAATATTAAATAAAGATATAAATGCGTAGGATCCTCAACCCTACAAAACATCTAACAAGTTTTAACAACACATTGTAATGGAATAAAAAATTTCCCCATATAATTCACCAAATTTTCCATATAACATACTACTATAATATAAAAATATAAACTATAAATATAAACTATAAAAAATATAAATTTATCCCTTTCAGATTTGTATAGTTAACATACAAATGACTTAAAAAGGTTCAAAACCTTCACAATATAATCAGACTAATGCCCACATCACAATCTCAGTTAAAAAACAAGTACATCTCTTCCAAAATTAACCCTATACAAAAAAATTGTTTATTTTTTGAAAACTCAGGTAAAAAAAAAAATTATGGGTGCATAAAATAAATATTCAACGAGATCCCAGGCACAATAGATTCTTATATAAAAAATAATAAAAAAAGGTCTTCCAAATCTTTAAAAAAAAATTACCACATCCAAAATAATCATATTATACAACTATTTCATCGGGATATAACTGGGCGTGGTTTCCCCCTCCAACACACAATATCAAGACTTAATCTAAGAAAAAAGGGCCAAAGTGCAAAAAACGTTAATTTGGGCGAAAACGGGGTTATCATGGCTAAAATGGCACAAGTTCAAGGTGGATCAGGATGACGCTACCATTTCACAATGAAAATCAAATATAAAAAAACAAACTACACGGGATTTTGACATCTCAATAAAAAAAAATGGCAGCTATGTGAACTTATAACGAAAAGATGCAAAATTGAAAAATACTACCCCCACATATAGTTCAAGCCCACACAGCTTACAGGAAAACAAAACTTGCATAAAAATATATTAAAAAACCACGGCCCGAAAAAGTATAAAGGAAAAAAAAAAATTTCCTGTGCTGGAAGAACCATATAAAAAAAAGTCCCAATGACTTGTAAATGAGGCAAAAAAGAAGAAACTTTCAAAAAGTTGTAATAAAAACCGTAAAATTTTTCACCCCGAAAACCATAAACCCCGAGAAAAAAAACATTCACGCCCAAACAAAATTGACACACGCCACCCCGTTAGTTACCCACAAACAATATTCAAATCTCGAAACCCCGGCTTTATATTCAGGCAAAGTCTCCCCCCATCTCCTCATATACCAACCTATTTCGACATTTTTTTAAAAATCTCCCTCAACCCTAATTCTACTGTTACCACAACGTGCCCCTGCCATGACACGAAAATATAATCGACAACTACGACACCGCACGTTGTAAAAAGTAAACCCCCACCAACATAAAAACTCAACCCCGGGTAAAAAAACTCCCCTAAAACCAAACCACTGCCTTTTACCATACCAAATTCACAATAAAAACCATAAAAAGCAGTTTCCCTCCATCCTACACCCGGGACAACCCCAGTCTTTAAAACGCCTATTATACAACACCCCCCGACGGAAAGATTCCGTAAAATTTAAAACCATTTCCCGTACTTGACAGGCCGGTGAACCCCCTCCATATACCCCCAACGCCAGGGGGATCATTTTCCTCCCACGACACCTCCCCCCCCCCTGTACAATTTAAAACCCCCACCCCTTTTTCCCAAAATCGAAGCTCGCTCCCCAAAATAATTTCCCCCCTCTCCACCACCTGCGGTCGTGATAAAACCCCAACCCTGCACCCCCCCAGTGGGAAAAAACGACCTTCTAACATGCCATGACCGGCCTCGGGGAAAGGGACCAATCCCTGATGCAGTGGTTTTCCCCCACCACCGCTCTTTGACCAACGCATCAAAACCCCCAAAAAAATCGATAAATTTATGAAAGACGTTTGACTCCCCTGCAACAGGGATACAGTGCAGCAACGTCCCTCTTGCTAAAAAGCGGACATTAATGACCACCCCCCTCTGATGCAGGGTTAAATTGACTAAACTTTTTCCCCAAACATATAAAACCCCCCCCGTACGCCCTCATCTGATCGACCTCCGCATATAATGAATCCCAAGGGGAACATCACCACCCCCCTCTCCACCCCCCCCCACCCCCCCCAACTCCATATTTCGATTTTCTTTTTTAAAAAATCCCCGTATTCCCAAAAATTGTCAACAAGTCTCCCAACAAACCCCAATTGCCCCCGTGAACGTAATAACACAGTATATCATAAACTCCCACGGGTTCGACCACTCCCGGGCCCCAACGATGTCTCTAGCCCCACAAACCCCCTGGGTCCTGCTAATAAAAAAGGTGGGGCATCTGACGACCCCCTGTCATTTTACCACCTAACCCATTAATTTGAAAAAACCCTCCATTGTACAACAAAACGGCCCCCCTGATGCCTCATTTAAAAACCCTGCCATCTCAAAAATTTTCCCCAAAAACCCTCTTTTTTCACCTATAAAAAACGGCTCCCAGTCAAAAACCAAAACCCCCCCCCCCTCCCCCCGCATTCCTCAACAAACCCCCTTTTCCCCCATGACCATCATACATTGACCTACCGGAAAAAACTGCTCTTTTGGATTACCTTATCAAACACTTTCTTAATTTATTCATCAATATTTTTGCATATGTTTATAGTCACTCCCTCCGAAAGGGGCGGTAGTCTAATCCAACGGCCCTCACATTTCTAACAAAACCAACACCCCGGGTTTAGACAGACCAAACCCCCCTTCATCGCATTGAGTAAACAACCATAAAAGTCCTATTACCTCCCAATGTTTGATATTTCCAAGGGGTGCCTAATGCCGGAGTCTTCCCCCTCATTCCTTGGTGCCTCCCCCCCTGCCTCAGAAAAGGCCCACCCGAGAAGGCGATCAAATATTTACTGCATCCGGCCCTCCCCAAACCTGATCCCCGTCTTTACTTTTCATCTGGGTCTTACCCAAATATCGACATAAAACATCCCCCCAGTTTTTTTAAGACCCGTCCCCCACTATACCCGTCAAATTCATCCTGCACCACTAAACTAAATTTGTCGCCGCCTTTTTTCTGACTTTTTAAAACGCAAACAGACGGTTAAAACCCCAAAACTTCCCCCCCCTAAAAAACGCCCATGAAAACCTTATTTTCATTCTTTGGGTTTGTTCTTTTAAACTCGTCTATCCACTGGGGAAACCCCCGATGCCTCTCCCGGGATAACATTGTCGTAATGACCTCCCGGTACCTCTAAAAACTCCACAGTGGCCCTCACCGTTTCCAAAAACCAATTGGGGGCTTAAAACCCCATCCACTGTCGTACTAAATCCATCCCCCCAGTTACTCCCCTAGACGCCCAGAAGTCCTCGAAAGTTCCTATCATCCGCCTTTTTAGCATCCGCGTATTCTGTTTCAGTATCCCTTAAAACGTGCGGGACCTCCCCCCGGGGCTCAAAATCCCCTGGTCGGAGAAAAAAAGGTTTAATACACGCATTGTTGACCACCCCCCGGCCCCTACATCCTATCTAAAAATGCTGCATGCCCCCACCAAAAAGATGTTCAATCCCCAAATCACGTCCCTGCTCATCTACCCCCCCAAAACCCGACAACAAGTCACCCAAAACAAGCGAACAGAACCCCCCCCTCGGGTTCAACTCTTTGGGCACTCACGTTCCATCCCCCCTACCATGTAATTTTTGGCAGGGGCCTCAAATAATATACCAAGAAACTCTAAAAAAATATTTTAAGAAAATCATTTCAACGCCCCATACCCCCAAAACCAACCTTCTCACCCCAAACCCCCGACTCCCCCCGCCCCCCCCCTTCCTCCCCAAGCCACACAAACGGGGTGGTCTTTATCCCCAGCCCTCCCCCTTTCAGACGTCGGAATGAGTCGCAAAAAGTATAACCATCCCTCTAAACAAAATTCCCCACTTTTTGGTTATGTTCTTTAAAAAAAACATCCCCTGCAAACGATTCCCAAACCTACGCACCGCCCCTTTCGCAATTTCAAACCATTAACATTAATAGTTACACCCAACTGTGTTAAAAGGGGGCTTTCCTCTAAATCCACTCCCTTTTTCTCCGGGGGCAAAAAAGGCACTTCCCACCTGGGAATCCCGTGATATTATTTCCCGATCCCGGGGCCTCCCCACCCGTGATTTCCGCCACGGGGGCCCCGAACGTCGGGTCAAGACATATCAGCCGGGCGGGGAACCCACGCTTCAGAAACACACTTTAGAATCCAAGGAGGGTTCTCCGGAATTTCTGCCCCAACAGTGTAAAAAAACAACTCTCAAATCTCCTTTAGCTATCGATCAGCATCATCTGCAAATTTCCCCCATCAGAACCCAAAAAGAATCAGACTCCCCCCAATAGGTCCTTTAAAGCAGATAAAAGTCCCTTCCCCCCCCGCCTCTCTTTCTATAATTTCCCCGCCCCCCTCGTCAAAAGGGGGGAAAATCCCAGGGAAATCACAAAGATGCCGTGCATGGCCCCCTCAAACCCCCCGGGTTCCGCGGCGATTTTTGACCCTTCTTCCCGACCGACAAACCCACCTCAGGCGACGACCCCCCGTGGGGGCTGGCGCTGAAAATGAGCCCATTGATCCGAGGCCCCAGGCGGCAAGTTCTTCCTTCAGGGTCGTCTCACTGGGAACGAAACCCTCAGTTGAATGTCGAAGGAATCGGCTGACGAGGGCCAACGTAAATGACCCCCCCCGAAGGCCTTTTGTGGCCGTCAGAAACCCACCCATTTACCAGGTGGATTTCCCCTAAGTTAAAAAAGTCCGTATATTAACCATTGGCCTCAAAGGCCCTTTCGCCATACCCCCTTAGTATCCGAAACGCGACGGACAGAAATCGGGGGGACTTGCCTTTTTTGGTCAGGGGCCTCTTCTCATAATCCAGTGTCACAAAATTAAAGATCGGATTCCTTCAAGGCGACCCCCAAAGGATTCCCTTGAATTAAAATACACAATGATTGCTGGCAGCACATTTTGATTGCCGTGATAGATCCCCGTTAGTTGAATACAAACAGTTTGGGGGGCGAAACCAGTCGCCATTGTTGATGGTCAAACTCATATTGGAAGGAGTGTTTTTCGTCGGGATGAAGTGACCTGAGAAATTTTGGGGGTTTTGCGGATTTCGAAAAATTTCATTTTGTTGGGTGAATCACGGTATGAGTCCTCTGGGGGCATTCCACATTAATAAAATAGATCTACTCAGTGATATACCTAAACAAATCTCCAGAAAAATTTTTCCCTAATAACTGATGTAAAAAACCCTAGAAGTTTCAAAAGGGCCTCCTTGCTCTCTTTTAAAATAATTGACAATGTCACCTAATAAATGTCCTTCCTTCTTTCCCCAGGGAAAAAAGGGGATGGACTGGCAGTGATGTTAAAAGACTGTCCTTCAGACCCTGCCCTACCTCAAAAGCCTAAATTAATTCTGCTGAAGTGGGGAAAAACTAATTAACCAGGGTCAAACAGCAGACTGATTTAGTCTTTAAAATCAGGTTTCCAAAATGCAGGCCCAAAGATGAAGAAAACTGTTTCTTTTTGACAGACAAGTATTCTAAAGAAGAAAAGGTAGTTCGGGGACTGAATTTCCCTGCCGAGAAATAATTGATACCAAAATTTTTCCCAAGACCTTGCTAGGGATCAAAAGCCCTTTGGGAAAAATTGGAAAACATTTTACTGGCCAAAAATTTATGAAAGAGTAGCAAAGCACCTGAAGGAGTGCCATGTATTGTCAGTTGCAGGAAAAACCGCCCATACTCCGCCACCCTCCTTGGGTTTAATTCCGCTCCTGGAAACCTTTTTCTCCGCCTCATATTTACTGAGGCCATTTGCCCAAGACTAGACAAGGGGAAACCAGTATCTTTTACTATTATGAATATAGTCACTAGATATCCTGAGGCTTTCCTTGCGGAAGATCACTGCCTGAGTAATAATCCATGCCCTGGTTAAATTCTTTCCCAAGGTTTCCCACAAAAAACCATCTGCCCGGGGAAAAAATTTACTAAAAGATTTAAAGAGGCCTTGTTTGTTCGGGAGTGAACTCGGTGTTTTGCACGAGTTATCGTTCACATCTAAAGGGGCTTGAAAGTTTAAAACTTTAAAAATGTTTTTTTTTATTTCGAACAAATCCATAGATTGAGATGAAGGCGCCATTCCATTATTTCCACTGGGGGTGAAAGGGAACAGGGTTCTCCCCCTTGAACCCAAAACGGACATAAATTTCGCGGCCCAGGGTTTTGGAATTCGGGACTGAAAACAAACCTATGTAAAAACTTCCCCCCTTTGGGGAATAAAGGTTCCCATCCAAAGGAATTTCCCGCTGAAAATTTGAGAAGTCCAAATCAAGATGAAACTTTCCCTATGATCGAGATGCTAAGCTTCGGTTTTTTAAAAGCAAAGTTTTGGTGTTGATCAAAGGTTAACCCCGGACATTCAAAAATTTTGGCCCAAAGTGGTAAAAAAAGAAAAGATGTTAACTATTATGAACCATGGAGAAAAAAACCCCTTAAGGGGTTTCCTATTAATCAACTATGTTATAAATATAAAAATTTTCAGCTTGCCGTTTCATCCCTAATAAAAATACCCCTTGATGACCAAAGGGAAACCCGCCAAGAATTAAAAACCTTTTTAGTAATCTTGTTTTCTGAAATCTAGAAAAGAAAATACGGTAAAAAAAACGATAACAAGTACAGATCCTTTTTGATGATGTACCGACGTGTTCTTTGGGATTCACATGGAATGGAGAACCCCGACCTTTAAACAACCCCCATACGAGTTATCCACAAAGCATCAGAAAAAGGGGGGAAAAAATAATTTTCTATTAAAACGGGTTAATGGAAAAAAGTGGACCCTTGGGCCCCCTTGTATATAGTCCCAAACCGATGGAATAAAAGGGGGCAGGATTAATTAAAATAAATGTCAATATTTTTTTATGCGATTTAAATTGATGAAATTTTCCAGGCAATTTTTTAAAAACATATTTATTACGGGGGTTTGGCGGCCCCTCTGTCGCCTAGGGTTCGAGACATACCCCCTTGTATCAAGGAGGGAATTTTCAATATACACTTATCCCCTTTGATTATGCTGCAACGCAACGTTCCAATGTCCATGAATGAATTACCCTCCCCTGGGATGGCTATATTGGATGACCTGGTTGTTTTGGGATAATTTTTGATCATTGACTGGGTTGGGAAACGCCCCAAGACTTTAGAAAACATAAATTCACTGTAAAGTTGAAAATGTGTTTTTGGCGGAAAAAATATGCTAAATAACAAAGGCCCCGTGCTGGCGATACACAAAAAACCCCGGGGTTTTTAAAAGGACAAGGCAAGCCCCCAGTTATGCTAAGATTCAAGCTATTTCGATTTTCCTTCACCCACGGGACTGAAAAAAAGTTTAAGGGTTTTTGGAATGACAGGATATTAAGATTCTGTAGTTACCCCTGGTCGCCGCCCCGACGGAACTTACTAGCTACGAGTAAGTTCAATTGGGATAAAATTTGGGAGGAAGCTTTAAAAGACTGGGCTATGCCCTCTGATCCCATTTTACAAACCCATAAAAAGCCTTTACGTTGACATAGATGCTAGCACATCCCCTGGGGAGATTTTGAGTCCCCAAGTAATGATTTTCTTTCACCCTTCTGTTACTTTTCCCTCTTTAAAATTCCAAAAGAATTATTCTAAGGAGAAAGAAGCTTGTTTTCCCGGGAACATTTTGTGGGTTAGGTACATCCCCCCAAAAAATTCTTTTTACAACATAATCCCGACCAAAAAACCCATGAAGTCCAAGAATTTTGGAATCTTAAGATGGGCATTAGGATTCAGTTATCTTTTTAATACCCCAATTAAAGGCCCCGAAATGACGATACTCTTTTTCCCCCTTTAAAAAATTTTAGGAAAATTTTTTTTTGTTTAAACTTTTCATTTTGGTTTGATAATACTTTTTTTTGAACAGAATGGAAAAGATGAAATTATCATCGTTGTTCCCGGGACGGGAGGGGGATGAAGATTATCTGTAGTCGATTCTGCAGTTTTTCATTCCGAACACTTCGAAGAGATTTGGGACAAAAAAAGGGTTGCTTAGAGCCCCCCTTTTGGGGTGGGGGTGTTAATATCCCTTATATTTCATCACATTGAAAATGCTACCATGCAAAAACGGTTCCGGATAGTTGTATTTATCTATTCATCTCAAATCATATGTTTGTGTTATTTGATTATTAAAGAAATGAGTATATGTATTTATGTTTTTTATGAGCTCTTTATGTAAAAGTACATAATTATCATTGCACAGTTCAAGAGTGGGGCTGGTTAGTGACGTCGGTTGGTGCTAAATTTAAAATACGTGACCGCGTGACCTGTGGTTCACGAGGGTTTGCTGGCAGTGTCTCATTACTGTTAATTGAGGGTTTTATTCTGGTAGAGGACATTATAATAGTGTTTCTCATAAGCTTTGACTTGTATTGCCCATTGGGACGGGCAAAAATTTCTTTCAGCTTCGGCTCAGTCTACTGTGTATGCCTGGAACCCCCTTGAGAAAAATTTTATGTTTACGCTTTAAAAAACTTCTTTTTGGTATTATATCTGTTTAATTAAATTTTTTAATTTTTAATTTTTTTAATTACAAATTGTTATTAGCACTTTGTGGGGTGATTGGGGGTGTGGGTTAAGCCCCTTTTGCCTTCCTTTGATGTATTACTTTCATAGTTCCGACAATGTGAGTAGTCAGGCGCTTGGGAAATTTCACTACTCTTTCACGTGGTTTTTTTTATATTTTAAAACCCCTTTTTTTACTGTGATCTTTTGCATTAATGGATTTCCCCCGACTCTTCAGGATTTCTCGGGAAGCTTTCCTAATCATGTTTCTTTTTTTTCCCGTTTTTTTTACTGATCAAATCTGTTAAAAATTACAATCTTAAAAAAATGTTTAAAAAGAACAAATTTGCCCAAATCTTTTTCCTAATATCATCCTTACATGGGAAAACGTCCTATTTATGATTTCATAGTTATTCTTCGAAACATACTGAAATAACTAAAATACAGGAAAAGGGAAACTTTAAAATATTGAGAAAAAAAAATACTTTTAATCAGGCCCTTCCATAAATGGAAACTTTATGTTAATACTTTTAAAAAACTCAGAAGAATTTTAATGAATCAAAAAAAAACTAAAGAAAATTAGACAATTTAATTGAAAAAGTATTGAAAAACATCTAATAAAAATTTTTAATTAACTTATGATAAGTGTTAGATAAAAAAACAACCTGCTCTAGGTTTTTTTCAAAATTTTTCAACTTCAAAAAACTTAATGTTTAAATTAAAAAACCTTTTTTAACTTTGAAAAAACTTCTGATTTATGTTAAAATTTAAAATTAGTAAGGAATGGATAGCCTGTGTTAAAAAAAAACATTCCCAATTGCCTCAAAGATTTTTAAGTCTTATGATACACTTAACAAAATAAAAATTTACCCCTTTCCAACCAGATAAAATAAATGCAATAGTAATTTGAAAAAAATGATTACAAGAAAAAAAGAATCATCTATTTGATGATACTGAAAACCTATTCTAAACTTAGAAAGAATCCCTTTTGAAAAACCGTTAACAAAAATTTCAATAAAACAATAAACTTCTACAAAAACAAAGATGAAATTTTAAAAATTTACTTCCACTAATCCATCTTTACCTTTTAAGATGGGTAATAAAAAAACCAAACCAGGAATCCAATAGAAATTATTATCCATAGGGCGTTCATAAATTATCCCAAAAGCCTTGTTTAATTTTGGCCCCATTGGAAAATTTCTAACAAATGTTAAAAAACTTAGATTTAGTTTATAAATTAATCCTATTTACTGACTTAAATGTTTTCAGGTTAGTTTTGATTTACTTCCCGTTTATAAAATTTTGTGATGATTTTTTGTTTCTTTTCTGAAGAACTCGTTTTAGTTAACCTACCAGTTCCACCCTCATTAAACTTATTAAATTTGCATTTTGATGCAAAATTTTTATTTAATGATAAGTTTTAACTAGAAGTTTGGTATGGCAATGGGAAACCCCTTTTACCTGTTCGTAAACTTAAAAGGGAATTTTTAAAAAAGGCCCAAACACAATCCTCCCCAATAGAGCTAAATGAGGCTTTTTAAAATTTTTAGTCCAGAGTTCAAAATGAAAAATTCCGAAATTTTGAAAAAGCCCAAAATCTGAAATCCAAAAAAGTAATTGATAAATCATTTAAAATTGCTAGAAATTTCTTTTTTTAACCAAAAAAAGGGGCAACCAACCTTATTCAACTAAAAATATGTTGGTTCTCCCCTTTCCATGAAAACTTGGTTTATATCCTTCTTTTAAGACTTTGATATTAAAGTTGATTTAAAAATCTTGATACAGTAAAAAAACTTTTTGATAAAGAATTTTTCCCAAAATCTAGGATGTGTCTATAAGATTTTAAAATTTAAAAAAATTTATTAGGCAAAATGGAAAAGTCTCGAACTTGTTAAAAAAATAAATATGGCATTAGAACGGGAAAGTTTCCCAATGCTCTTTTGTTCATGTGAAACTTTAACCACCCAATTGACAAAAAGTTGAAAATTTTAAACAAGCCCAGGGTTACAGAAATATAATTAATTTGTTTCAAAAATCATTTTTGAAAAAAATTTAATATTTTTAGGTTTTATAAATTAGATTCATTTATAATTAAAAAATTTTGGTTGATTTTAAATAATACTTTGGGACAAATAAAAAACCTTATTTCATGGGTAGAATGATTTGTTGGTGGTTTCGAGACCTTCTGTTGGGACCACGGACCTGCAACAGTGCCCTCTTTTCTTATGAGTCGGTATTTCCCGTCAGGTGTTTCTTTGTTGTGGGAGTTGACTGTGGGGTGTCTCAACCCCTTTTTATTGCCTTTTTTGTTTATTTTTTCATGTTCCCTTGACGATGTGGTAGCCCGGGTTTGGGAATTTTCCCTACTTTTTCACAGTGGTTTTTTTAATATATTTTTTTTTTATTATCATACGGGCCCGATTCCCCAAGCAGGGGAAAAAAAAACCAATCATTCCCCCATCACTGTCTTGCCAGAAGGGTGTTTTCCCTACATTTTAAAAAAAACTGAAACTTTTCCCCCCTTCAATAGGCCTGCCCCATCCCCGGGACTCAAGTCCGCCTGCCTTTCTAACCCCCTTAAAATGTTACTTTGCTCACACCCCAACAGCTCGTTTTAAAAAATTTGTCTCCATTCCTCCTAAAACACGCTCACGCATCCCTGCTGGACGTCCCCCCCTAAACCAAACCTTTTCCCCTCTCTCCAACCTTTTCCCGACCTACCGCCTTTTCCCCCCAGCGTACACTCTTGAATTATTCTGTTTTCGTTTCTCTACATGTCCCAACCACTCAACAACCCTTCCCCACCCCCCTGGACCAGTTTTGGGAAACCCCCCCCTCTAACCCCCTCGAAATTTTCTGCATTATACACACCCCACATTGCCCCCAGACAGCATCTCCACTGCCTCTGCCTTCTCCTCGCTGCAACATTCATCACCCATGCTTCCACCCATATAAGACGTTTAAAACTACTCTCATCATTCCCCTTTTCCCCAAAGGGCAAAATTCTTTGTCCCACAGACTTAAAACCCTCCTTTTCCCCCATCAATTTATGATTCCCCATCTTTCATGACCCCTCCCTGACACTCCACTCCCAAATATCTGAATACATTCACCTCCTCCATACTCTCTCCCTTCAATCTGATATTCAATCTTTCATCACCTAATCTTTGTTATCCTCTAACCTTACTCTTTCCTGTATTCACCTTTAATTTTTCTTTGCACACCCTCCCAAATTCATCCACCAATCTCTGCAACTTCTTTTTAGAATCCCAAAGCACAGTGTCATAAAAGCAAAGAGAAGCTGTGACAACCCCCTTTGTGTGATTTTTTCTTTTAACCCCACGCCTCTTGCCATGACCCTCGCATTTACTTCTCTTACAACCCCATCTATAAATATATTAAACAACCACGTGACATCAAAATCCTTGTCTAAGGCCTACTTTACTGGGATGGATATATATATATATATATATATATATATATATATATATATATATATAATATTAAATAATAATATTTATATATACAAAACAACCACTTGAAAAGAAATAGAAAATTCAACTTTATTTACTACATTATCAAAACTATATATATAAAAATTGGAGTACCACCTCTAGAACTGTCATAGGACCCTCATCCTCAGAGAAAGAATAAATTTGTTTCCCAGGAAAACTAAGGTTTTCCTGAAGCTGTTTAAATTTTCTTCTACCACTATATTTCAAGTATGTTTTATTTAAAGACAAAAATACATGGCCAAACATTCACAAAATACAAGAAAGTAAAACAACATAGATAACTCAGAGCTACATCTCAATACTTTGTCCAGCTCCTGCGGTGGGGCACGTGCCCAGAATGCTGCAGGCATTTCTCTCTGGATTGAAACACTGAGTCTCTGAAAGAGAAAACTGGTCGCCCTGTGGTCTTTGGTTTCTATGATGACTTTCACCCAGCTCTTTGAGGAACTTTAGAGCACACTTGCCCCATGCTCCAAGGGTCTCGGCCCCATTGGAATGAGTTATGCAAGGAAGGTCTTCTATTTTCGGGTCTTCTGGGCCTCTCTGTCCCGGCAGCTCCACCCCTTCCACTGCAGGGATGGCAAGTGGTGTCTGCCAATGTGGCAGCACAGGTGTATCCCAGGCAATCTGCTTCCATCCTTCCCCGGGTAGCATAGTGGCTCCATCAGGACCTTTTGACTTCCATCAGACCTCTGTACTTGGGGTTCCCGTTGAGCTGGGCAACAGGCTGCAGGACTTCTCTTTATGATGTCATTGACCTCCTCATGTCTGGCATACTTCCCTTCTGCTGGGACACACAAGACATGAAGTCCGAAATTTATCAGCTGTCGCCCCGATGCAAATACACCTATGTTCGGTGAGGATGGGGTGGCTGACGAAGAAAACACCAATCCAATGGCCTGTGGTCAGACGTGAGGAGGTTTGGAACACAACGGAAATCCTGAGTGTGGTCCTTCCTCCCGGGAGACGGGTTTTGTCCTTTCCAACTTTGGGGAGAGCATTTGTTGTTTTTTTCCGATGGGTTTTCCCGTGGGACTTTTGTCTTTTGGGGGAGGACTGGTCACGGGGGGAGTCTGTAAGGGTGCCCCACCAATCGCTGCTTCAGAAAAACCGGGGGTTTAGCCCTCCCCGTCTCTCAAGCGTTCTGGTACATCTTCTTGCTAATACTGAAGCCAAACACGAAGACAAAAAAGCAGGTAAAAAACATCTTGTTTACTATACCCCCCAGTCGCACTGGGAGGGCCTACCCTTTTTTTCATCCTGTGACAGGTTCAGTGCCTTCAGAAATTGATCTCAGGTGTGCGTCATATTCATCAGTGTTGACAATGTCAACAAAAGGGTGCACACCTAAAAGTGATCTTGGCATAGTAAAACACCTTTTAGGGGGCATCATAGGGATCAAAATTTATTCTCTCCTCCATTCTCATCAGTCTTCTTTTTCCCCGAGGACAGTGTCGATGGCCTGGTGACCAGCGTCCCCCGGGGTACTGTTTGGGGAGTTTAAAAGAGACTTGGGGGTTCTTCCCCCTTGAAAAAAAATAAATTTTTTATATATATATATATATATATATATATATATTTTTTTTATATATTATATATATATATATTAATGGGGTCCACCTCTTTGTAAAATTGGGGACCCATGCCCAAAATGGATAAAAAGGGTTAAAGGGAAGAATTTTGGATTCTTCCTAAGCCATTTAATATTCCTTCCCCACCATCTTTTAAACTATTTTTTTTTCCCAATAGGAATATTTTATTCATAATAAAAAATATTTTATTTATATATATATATATATATATATATATATATATATATATATATATATATATATATATATATATATATATATATATAAAAAACAATAAGTTTTATATGGAAATTGGGCTCATTTCATAAAGGAGAGGGGCGATGATTTCCCAAAAAAAAGGGCCTTAAAAGGGGGATGCGTTTTTTCCCTTTGTTTTAATATAGTTTAAAATGGGGAAGGATTGCTGGGTGCTGGGAAGAGGTGAGGTTTAAAAAGATGGGGAATCTAAACAGTGGTTTTGTCACAGTTTTTTTGCTGATACACTGTGCTTTTGTGTTCCGAATGTTGCAGAGGTTGGGGGACGAATTTTGGACGTATGAAAAAAAGTAAAAGTAATATGGGAAAAGAAAGGGTGATGAAAAAAAAATTATAACGAAAGATTTGATTTGTTGGGGGGAGGAAGTATGGCAGAAGTTAATGTGTTCATATGTTTGGGGGACCCCCAGCATGAGTCAATGAAAACTATGAATCCTTTGAAAAAGGAAAAAAAGGTGAATGGGTTTTTGATTTTTGGAACAAAGAAAGTTATTCTGGAGCAAAGAGGGGGAAAGTTTGATAGTTAAAGTTTACGTGGGTGTAACATTGGTGGTGAATGTTTCAACAAGTGAAAACAAGTCGTGGATATTCGGTTTTAGGGCAATATGTGGGGGATTATTATAGAGAATGAAAACCAGTGATTGGAGGGGTGTTACTAAAATTATTATCCCGAGGCTGAAGGGGGTTGTTGGGGTGGCAGACATTTGAGAGGAAGGGCGAAAAGAATGTCATGCAGGTTATAAATCTATGGAAGGAAAATGGGAAATGTTTTGAAATGTTTTGGACAGGGTAAAAAAAGTTTTGTTTGGGGGGGCTAAGACTTCCAGCAAACGTGGAAAGGGGAGATAGGGGCAAGATAGATATTTGGATATGACTTGTTTACTGTTGGGTGGAGCAAAAAACGAGATTCAGGAAACTTTAGGCCCCCGTGATTGGAGGTGGGAAAAAAACCTGTACTATGAAGGATAGGGGAAGGAAGAGTAAGGTGAGCCAGGTAGGGGGGGGTGAGATGGAAGGGGGGAACCAGGGAAAGGGGGTGCGGAGGGGAGGTGAGCCGAGTAAGAAAAGCCTAAATTTTGATCAATACCCCGGCAACACTTGCCCAACCCCAGCCCTTCACACCCTTTCCCTTTGCAATTCACTTAGTTAATCAGCAACAACTGAGAACTTTTTTTTGTAAAGAATTCCTATATTTTGGATGTCGTTTTTTCCCGGTTCTTTTCCCATTTACTTAAACAAATATTCAGTTTTGTTAATGGATGGGGTTTATGACGAAATATATTTAACTAAGTTTCTAAGGGTATATTTTAACAGATATTTAAGGGGCCGCGTGTTTAAACTTTTTAAAACAATGTATACACAAATGTAAAAATGTATACACAAGCCATTATACACAATGTATACAAATCATTTATAAAAGTATAAAAAATGTATACAAATGTATAACAACCCCTGTATAAAAATGTATACATGTCTCTGACAATTCCTTATTTTGTGAGACCTTCCAAATTTCGAAATATAGTAGCCTGTATAAAAAAATGTATTTATTTTTATATAATGTTTGAAAGGGGGAAAAAAACAAAAATTAATTTGGTTGAAAAAAAAAAATAGATGTCACTTATAAAGTGATGATTGTCGTGTTTTTTATAGATAATCTATTCCTCCTAAATCATCTCAAATCGTACTTTCTTGGAAAAAAAAAAACATGAATTAAAAAAAATACTGAAAAAGTAAATGAAAAAGGGCCCTTTTGCTTCATTTTTAATTGGAGATTTTTCCCCCACCAGTATTATCTTTCCAAAAAGAAAATGGTGGCAGCAAAAAATTGGTTATTTGGGGTAACCTTTTCCCCGGGGGAAACACTTACCCGCCAAACAGGCACCCCTTTTTTCAATTTATTTTCAACATTGACGATTCAAAAAAGCCCACTGTGTGGGGAACAATAATAAAGGATCACATTATCCATATGTTTTTTTTTTCCATTTTCTATTTTTATCCCATTTTTTTTCCATCGCCCGGGCCTTTCCCCTTTGCATCAGGATGATGGACCGCCATAAAATATTTTTCGAGTTTTTCCCTTTTTAAAAGATCCATAAAAGGACTGATCAAAAAATCTTCTTCTTCCATTTCCCCTTTTTTCTCTCAAAATGCCACCGATTGGGAACCGTCCCCGAAAAAAAAGATAGGGGTTTTAACATGTTTTTATAGATACATCATATAACCTTGGGAGCTCTGACAAAAGCCACTCCATGTTGTGGGGAAATCAACAGGAAAAAAACAGATAATTTTAGTTTAACCGACCCCATCATCACGAACACTACTAAACATTATAACTATTCCCATCCTGTGGGAATGATTACGGGTTCGTTTTTTCTATTGCTTACATGACTTTTTTAAAATTACTATTAAATTCATAAATACTTCTGTGGATATCTTTTAGTTTTAAGAAACCTTATTTTTGTAAAATTAACATCTTTTTTTAAAGCACCTATTTAAATGATTAACATTTTAATTTTTATCCCTTTGGTTTCATAAAATAATTTAACAATTTGTCTTTTATTATTTTTAAATAAAATTATTTTCAATAAAATCTTAACGTGCTACTGGAAGGGGAAAAAATTTTTTCAAGCATCGTAAAAAATTCTATTTATTTTTTTTTACATGAACAGTGTTTTATTTTTTTTTTCTTTTGAACAAAAAACAATTTTGTATTCAGTGTCTTTTTAAAAAAACACTGGGTTTTGCGTTGCAGAAACATTAAATTTGTGGGTTTCTGACCCACTGTTGTTGTTGGGAGACACCATTGTTGTGTTGCTGTAAAAACTGTTTTTGTGTTGATCGACACCCATTGTTGGGGGTTGGAGACACCACTGTTGCGTGTTCCGCAGACACCACTGTTTTGTGTTTCTGTAACACCATGGTTGGTTGCAGTCACACCATTTTTGTTTTTAAAAAACCACTGTTTTTGTTGCATGACACCATTGTTGAGTGTTTCAGTCGACACCACTGGGGGTGTTGCAGTCGACACCTTTTGTGTGTTCTGTAGCCCCCCTTTGCGTTTTCAGTCACACCGTAAAGGGTTGCTGAGCACCACTGTTGCGTTTTGCGAACCACGTTGGTTGCTGGACCCACTGTTGTGTGTTGCAGTCGACACCATTGTTGTTTTTGGCTGAGACACCACTGTTGTTTTGCAGTCGAACCATTGTTGATTTGCAGTCGACACCACTGTTGTGTTGCAGCACCCCAATTTTGTTTTGCGAGACACCACTGTTGCGTGTTCCGCAGACCCCACTGTTGTGTCCGCAGCCCCCACTGTTAGGCCGCAGACACCACTGTTGCGTGTTCCGCAGACACCACTGTTGTTGTTCCGCGAACACCACTGTTTGTTGCCGCGCCCCACTGTTGTGTGTTCCGCAGACACCCCCGCTGTGTTGCCCGACACCACTCCCGTGTGTTGCCGCAGACACCACTGTTGTGTGCCCCCAGACACACTGCTGTGTTGCCGCAGACACCACTGCTGTGTGTTGCCGCAACACCACTGTTGTGTGTTCCAGACACGGCTGTTGTGGTTCCCACCAGACACACTGCTGTGTTTGTCATGGAACCACTGTTGTGTGTGCCAGGAAAGGGCCCCTTTGTGTGTTACCAATTGACAGTTATATGCATTTATTCCTTGCTCTCATGTTATGCATTTATTTTGGCTCAACTTCACGGAATTTTTTATTGTTCATTACATCGTCAATTTAGTAAATAAAATGAGTTCAGCAAAAAGGAAAAATTCTTTCATTTCTCAACATCTAAAAATATGACCCAGACACGTAAACACTTGTTGAAACTATCATTGGCTAATAATATGTATGATGAGCAGAGAAACTG
>NC_091299.1:51368994-51448994 GCF_038502225.1 Cherax quadricarinatus | reverse complement strand
ACAGGATGGTAGGAGAGTGAGACAGGAGGGCAGGATGGTAGGAGAGTGAGACAGGAGGACAGGATGGTAGGAGAGTGAGACAGGAGGGCAGGATGGTAGGAGAGTGAGACAGGAGGACAGGATGGTAGGAGAGTGAGACAGGAGGGCAGGATGGTAGGAGAGTGAGACAGGAGGCCAGGATGGTAGGAGAGTGAGACAGGAGGGCAGGATGGTAGGAGAGTGAGACAGGAGGGCAGGATGGTAGGAGAGTGAGACAGGAGGACTGGATGGTAGGAGAGTGAGACAGGAGGGCAGGATGGTAGGAGAGTGAGACAGGAGGACAGGATGGTAGGAGAGTGAGACAGGAGGACAGGATGGTAGGATAGTGAGACAGGAGGACAGGATGGTAGGAGAGTGAGACAGGAGGACAGGATGGTAGGAGAGTGAGACAGGAGGGCAGGATGGTAGGAGAGTGAGACAGGAGGACAGGATGGTAGGAGAGTGAGACAGGAGGACAGGATTGTAGGAGAGTGAGACAGGAGGACAGGATGGTAGGATAGTGAGACAGGAGGACAGGATGGTAGGAGAGTGAGACAGGAGGACAGGATGGTAGGAGAGTGAGACAGGAGGGCAGGATGGTAGGAGAGTGAGACAGGAGGACAGGATGGTAGGAGAGTGAAACAGGAGGGAAGGATGGTAGGAGAGTGAGACAGGAGGGCAGGATGGTACGAGAGGGAGACAGGAGGGCAGGATGGTAGGAGAGTGAGACGGTAGGGCAGGATGGCACGAGAGGGAGACAGTAGGGCAGGATGGTACGAGCGGGTGACAGGAGAGCAGGATGGTAGGAGAGTGAGACAGGAGGGCAAGATGGTAGGAGAGTGAGACAGGAGGGAGAGTAGGATGGTGGGAGTAAGAGCTAGGAAAGGAGGAACTGGAGAGATAGAGTAAGCCAAGAATGGAGAAGGAGTGCGAGAGTGAATCATGCCATTGGGTAAGAGAGTAAAGCAGAGAGGCAGGAGTGAGGGAGACTGATCCGGGTAATAATGAAAAAAGAGCTCAGGGTAACATTGATCAGTTGCTCTCGGTGATCTGACCCTCCCACACACACTAACCATCCGGCAATTATTTTTAGTTTTCGTAATGCTTACGCAGATTTTTTTTTTCTTTTTTTTTGTCATTCTTAAATATTCTCAAATTATAGTTCACCTTCTTTCTAATACTTGTCTTCAGAGGTTCTACTATTAATAATTGACGTGAAGAATATGCAGGAATGAAACTCAGCCTAACTGTCGAATGAGCAATAATTTTGTCTATACTGAGTGCCTGTGTTGTACTGACTCTGGAGACAATATATGTACAAACCACGTCCACGTGCTAATTAATGTTACTGGGACACGCTCGGGAATTTCAAACATTGTGCAGTGTGAGTAAAGGAAAATATATTTTCAAACATTTTAAAATGATTAAAAGATGGAAAAACATTCACTTAGTTTATAATATATTATACTTTAAATAATATATAACTGTTGGTCAGTAGCTTTTTAAAGGTAATAATCAACTCTGAGGAAACCTTTAACAGCTGTAAGGTTGCAAGCTTGAATTTAGAACCGCATTACAAATAACGTTTTGGTAATATATTTCATGTCACTGTAGCTGAATTAACGATCCTTACACATATATGCTGACATATACGTAACTAGAAAATGATCTCCGCTTCACTCGTACTCTTTATCGAGAGAAACTTTTAAATGACTTGTACAAATGACTTGTTAAAGCTTGAAAATATAATTCACTACAATACTTGTCTCTAAACTATGTTTTCTATTCCCTTACTCGTACTTAAAATGACACCTTAACAGATGCTTCACTAATGTTAGTTACCAATGGATACTTCTTTAATTTTTTTCTTTTCTTTCATGAATGAGCATAATAAATTCATTGATAATGATCTGTTTTAAAATAGACAGCATTGATGTGTGTTGCAGCAGATATCAATGTCATGTGTCTCAGGAACAGCACTGATGAGCATCACAGTAAACGCTACACAAGTGTTAAGTGACATACAACATAGAAATTTGGTTAGACAGAAAACTATGCTATTCGTTGCAGCAGACACCACTGATGTTTGTTGCAGCAGATACCACTGATGTTTGTTGCAGACACCACTAATGTTTGTTGCAGCAGACACCACTAATGTTTGTTGCAGCAGACACCACTGATGTTTGTTGCAGCAGACACCACTGATGTTTGTTGCAGCAGACACCACTGATGTTTGTTGCAACATACACCACTATGTTTGTTGCAGCAGACACCACTGATGCTTGTTGCAGCAGACACCACTGATGCTTGTTGCAGCAGACACCACTGATGTTTGTTGCAGCAGACACCACTGATGTTTGTTTCCATAGACAGCAGTGATGTGTGTTGCAGTAGGCACCACTTGATAGAGAAAATAGTGTTGGCACTTCTGAAAATTAAGTTCAATACTGTACTTAATGTCTGGTACCAAGGGGCAACTCCTTAAATTCTACGTTTTTATTTTTTATTGTAACTCATTGAAAATGTCTAGAGAAGGTATGAGTGTGCAAGGAAGGAGAACGTGATGGTGAAATAATTTGGGCACAAGAGTGGAAGAGTGAGCTGTGCTTGTAGGAGGGAAGAATTGCATTTTGTTGAGAAATGGTTTACCAGCTAAGGTTAAAGATTAAATATAGGGGGTACTTAGCTAATAAGACAGCTATCACCCACACAGCCGCCCCTGCAGGTGAGGTCATGAGAAGTTGTCTTATCCACTTCACAACGAGCTGTAATAGTGTATATTATGTTAATTTTACCCCTAGGGGGTGTTATGTCAGCATATTTCATTCACTGATTGCTGACGAACTTACGTATGTGGACTCAAAAGTCCGCACCTCACTGCCGACTATAGGTTGATTACAAACTCCTAGCGACACAAGAACTGCGCAGTCCCCCGTACTACAAGAAATCTGTAACCAACCTTGCTCTTTAGCGTGAGCTATGGTGTTCTTTACACCCTCGACAGGTATCAGTAACTTGATAGAAGCTGAAGTGTCCTTGGATGTCCACGTCTTCCATAGTCCAGGAATACGCACACTGGTACACTATGTTCCACAAGGTTTGTCTTTATTGTTCACAATCTCATCACTAAAGAAGCTGATCACACCTCTCTGTAAGTATTTATTGTGTTTTGTGAGGCACTTTGTTCACACTAATACACAGATCAGTGTTCTCTTTTTGTTGGTTATCCTTGCGTCAGTGTGACTCCCAGTAGGGTGAAAAGTAATCTGACTTCACAGCGTCCTATGCCGCTGCAATGCCCCCTAGAACATAAAGGAAAAGCTGACCTAGTACTTTTTGCTTCCTTGTCAAACTTCCTCCATGAAGCAAAGCAGAATGCTTGATTCTTGCTGTCTTAAGCATAGATAACAATGTCCACTATCTTTACCATGGTAATAAAGTGGGAGCAGGATTTTCCTTAATTGTCCTGCTAAGGTAAGAGATCGACTTTCTCTTGTTAAACTACACTTTGCAATACTGGACTCTTGTACTGCATCTGGGATCAATTACTTGCTGTAGCAGTAAACAAGATATTTGCCTCTTATGAGAGGGCTGGGCCCCTCAGGGCTGAAAGGGGCTTAAGGGGGCTGATACCCCCCTCCTGGAGAAAATTTCTCCACTCATATAGATATTGAACTTGTGCATAGATTGGATGTCTCTTCTACCCCTGCAACCCAACCTCAAACAAGATTTCTCTGCTGGCCATATTTTGCAAGAGATCAATGGTTTCCGGGACCCCCAACACTCTCAGCCTCCCAGAACCTCCAACACATTGATCAACCTGAAAGTTAACCTAGTCTGGTTATATTGTTGTTAGTAGCAGGAATTCTTTTTCATTTTAAATAATTCTCACATTTTACTTAAACTTCTTCCAGTATCTTATTAAAAACTCATACATCAGAGTATTACTTTTATCCACAATGGAAGTGAAAGCAAGCATATAATTCGAACAGTCACATTTAACTTGGCAATTAGCTCTGTATCCATTACAGAAAAAAAAATGTTTTTACGAGAATATAGTTTACATATATTGGTTTCCGTAAATAATATGTTCTTCTCCATGTGATCTATTTACATACTAGTTGTTACGTTGATGCTACTGAACAAAAATTTTTACTTTAACAACGTTGAAAAACCTTTTTGCATGCTCTCCTTCAAGCTGTAATGGAAACAGTAGAGAATATAATTTTATTTACGCGTTACGAACGTATGAAACATTTACATTATAAATGATCGTGTTTAAATCACAAGGCACTGATGATGTGTGTTGCAGCATACGTATCTAATGTTTGTTGCAATACACACCAATTATATGTATTGCAAAGCTCATCTTTGAAGTGTAATGTCGTAGGTACTGCTTATGTGTGTTGTACTGACGTGTGCTGGAGTGTGCAGCACTGACGTGTGCTGGAATGTGCAGCACTGACGTGTGCTGGAGTGTGCAGCACTGACGTGTGCTGGAGTATGTGGCACTGACGTATGCTGGAGTGTGCAGCACTGACGTGTGCTGGAGTGTGCAGCACTGACGTGTGCTGGAGTGTGCAGCACTGACGTGTGCTGGAGTATGTGGCACTGACGTGTGCTGGAGTGTGGAGTACTGACGTGTGTTGGAGTGTGCGGCACTGACGTGTGCTGGAGTGTGCAGCTCAGACGTGTGCTGGAGTGTGCAGCACTGACGTGTGCTGGAGTGTGCAGCACAGACGTGTGCTGGAGTATGTGGCACTGACGTATGCTGGAGTGTGCAGCACTGACGTGTGCTGGAGTGTGCAGCACTGACGTGTGCTGGAGTATGCAGCACTGACGTGTGCTGGAGTGTGCAGCACTGACGTGTGCTGGAGTGTGCAGCACTGAGGTGTGCTGGAGTGTGCAGCACTGACGTGTGCTGGAGTGTGCAGCACTGACGTGTGCTGGAGTGTGCAGCACTGACGTGTGCTGGAGTGTGCAGCACTGACGTGTGCTGGAGTGTGCAGCACTGACGTGTGCTGGAGTGTGCAGCACTGACGTGTGCTGGAGTGTGCAGCACTGACGTGTGCTGGAGTGTGCAGCACTGACGTGTGCTGGAGTGTGCAGCACTGACGTGTGCTGGAGTGTGCAGCACTGACGTGTGCTGGAGTATGCAGCACTGAGGTGTGCTGGAGTGTGCAGCACTGACGTGTGTTGGAGTGTGCAGCATTGACGTGTGCTGGAGTGTGCAGCACTGACGTGTGCTGGAGTATGCAGCACTGACGTGTGTTGGAGTGTGCAGCACTGACGTGTGCTGGAGTGTGCAGCACTGACGTGTGCTGGAGTATGCAGCACTGACGTGTGCTGGAGTATGCAGCACTGACGTGTGTTGGAGTGTGCAGCACTGACGTGTGCTGGAGTGTGCAGCACAGACGTGTGCTGGAGTATGCAGCACTGACGTGTGCTGGAGTATGTGGCACTGACGTGTGCTGGAGTGTGCAGCACTGACGTGTGCTGGAGTATGCAGCACTGACGTGTGTTGGAGTGTGCAGCACTGACGTGTGCTGGAGTGTGCAGCACAGACGTGTGCTGGAGTATGCAGCACTGACGTGTGCTGGAGTATGTGGCACTGACGTGTGCTGGAGTATGCAGCACTGACGTGTGCTGGAGTATGCGGCACTGACGTGTGCTGGAGTATGCAGCACTGACGTGTGCTGGAGTATGTGGCACTGACGTGTGCTGGAGTATGCAGCACTAACGTGTGCTGGAGTATGTGGCACTGACGTGTGCTGGAGTGTGCAGCACTGACGTGTGCTGGAGTATGTGGCACTGACGTGTGCTGGAGTGTGCAGCACTGACGTGTGCTGGATTATGTGGCACTGACGTGTGCTGGAGTGTGCAGCACTGACGTGTGTTGGAGTATGTGGCACTGACGTGTGCTGGAGTGTGCAGCACTGACGTGTGTTGGAGTATGTGGCACTGACGTGTGCTGGAGTGTGCAGCACTGACGTGTGCTGGAGTGTGCAGCACAGACGTGTGCTGGAGTATGCAGCACTGACATGTGCTTGAGTATGTGGCACTGACGTGTGCTGGAGTATGCAGCACTGACGTGTGCTGGAGTCTGGGGCACTGACGTGTGCGGGAGTATGCAGCACTGACGTGTGCTGGAGTATGTGGCACTGACGTGTGCTGGAGTATGCAGCACTGACGTGTGCTGGAGTATGTGGCACTGACGTGTGCTGGAGTGTGCAGCACTGACGTGTGCTGGAGTATGAGGCACTGACGTGTGATGGACTGTGCAGCACTGACGTGTGCTTAAGTGTGCAGCACTGACGTGTGCTGGAGTGTGCAGCACTGACGTGTGCTGGAGTATGAGGCACTGACGTGTGCTGGAGTGTGCAGCACAGACGTGTGCTGGAGTATGCGGCACTGACGTGTGCTGGAGTATGCAGCACAGACGTGTGCTGGAGTATGCGGCACTGACGTGTGCTGGAGTGTGCAGCACTGACGTGTGCTGGAGTGTGCAGCACAGACGTGTGCTGGAGTATGCGGCACTGACGTGTGTTGGAGTGTGCAGCACTGACGTGTGCTGGAGTGTGCAGCACAGACGTGTGCTGGAGTATGCGGCACTGACGTGTGCTGGAGTGTGCAGCACAGACGTGTGCTGGAGTATTCGGCACTGACGTGTGTTGGAGTGTGCAGCACTGACGATTATTGGAGTGTGGGGCACTGATGTGTGTTGGAGTGTGCGGCACTGACGTGTGTTGGAGTGTGCAGCACTGACGTGTGCTGGAGTGTGGAGCACTGACGTGTGTTGGAATGTGCAGCACTGACGTGTGCTGGAGTATGCGGCACTGACGTGTGCTGGAGTGTGCGGCACTGACGTGTGTTGGAGTGTGCAGCACTGACGTGTGTTGGAGTGTGCAGCACTGACGTGTGTTGGAGTGTGCAGCACTGACGTGTGTTGGAGTGTGCAGCACTAACGTGTGTTGGAGTGTGCGGCACTGACGTGTGTTGGAGTGTGCGGCACTGACGTGTGTTGGAGTGAGCGGCACTGACGTGTGCTGGAGTGTGCAGCACTGACGTGTGTTGGAGTGTGCGGCACTGACGTGTGTTGGAGTGAGCAGCACTGACGTGTGCTGGAGTGTGCAGCACTGACGTATGCTGGAGTATGCAGCACTGAGGTGTGCTGGAGTGTGCAGCACTGACGTGTGCTGGAGTGTGCAGCTCTGACGTGTGCTGGAGTGTGCAGCACTGACGTGTTCTGGAGTGTGCAGCACTGACGTGTGCTGGAGTGTGCAGCACTGACGTATGCTGGAGTGTGCAGCACTGACGTATGCTGGAGTGTGCAGCACTGACGTGTGCTGGAGTGTGCAGCACTGACGTGTGCTGGAGTATGCAGCACTGACGTGTGCTGGAGTATGCAGCACTGACGTGTGCTGGAGTGTGCAGCACTGACGTGTGCTGGAGTGTGCAGCACTGACGTGTGCTGGAGTGTGCAGCACTGACGTGTGCTGGAGTATGCAGCACTGACGTGTGCTGGAGTATGCAGCACTGACCTGAAGTCTACTGCAATATGCAGTGACGTGACGTGTACTGCATTACGCAGCAGTGACGTGTGCTGCAGAAGGCAGCACTAACGTGTGATGCAGTAGGCAACAGTGACGTGTTATGCAGTAGGCAGCAGTGACATGTGCTGCAGTAGACAAAAGGGACGTGAGCTGCAGTAGGCAACAGTGACGTGGGCTGAGGTAGGCAAAAGTGACGTGTGCTGCAGTAGGCAACAGTGACGTGTGTTGCAGTAGGAAACATTGGCGTGTGCTGCAGTAGACAACAGTGACGTGTTCTGTATTAGGCAATAGTGACGTGTGGTGTATTAGGTTATAATGCCATGTGCTGCGGTAGACAACAGTGATGTTTGCTGCAGTGTTACAGTTATGTTTGCTGCAGTATACAACAGTGATGTTTGCTGCAACAGACAACAGTGATGTTTGCTGCAGTAGACAACAGTGACGTGTGCTGCAGTAGACAACAGTGAAGTGTGCTGCAGTAGGCAGCCTAAATATAGTCTTTTTACTACATTTGTCTGTAGATCTGTACTTCCAGTGCAAATGCTCCATACAGTTACTGTTTACAAATGCAACTCTTATTAAATTTACTCAATAAAAATAATGGGAAGTAGCAACATTTGGTAAAAGTTAATGGGAATTTTCTGTCTTCAAGGTTTCCTATTTTTCAAGTAATTTATGTCCAAAAGAGAGTGAACGAGGAATGATGGGAGAGAGTAAGAAAAGGTGGCAGGAGGAAGGGAAAGTGAGACAGGTTGGAAGAATTGAAGAGGAGTGAGATGAGTGGGCAGAAGGGAGGAAGAATGAGTCCAGAAGGTAGGAGGGGAGAAGAGATAACATAAAGAAACCTGTGACCGGTCTGGATGGCTCTTATACTCCTGCAGCCCAACTTGTGACCTCCTGGTCAAGATGTTAGTGGCTTCCGGGACCCCAACACTGTCTTTTTCAAGATTCCGCACACCTATTATCCAAATATTTATCTTTGTCTCGTTTTATTTCTGCGAAAAGCAAGAATTTTTTAATATTTCTAATAATTCTTATATTTTACTATGGCTTCGACTAATATGTTATTAAATATTATTAATCTGATTAATTTTATTGTTGATTTCCAACAAAATGAACGAAAGAATATCACTCAAATGTTATATAAACTCCCAATTACCTTTGATTCCTACGTTGATATATGTATTACATTTATTTTTCAGATGAATAATTCAACAAAAGATCATATACAAAACTAAATTATATTTCATTAATAATACAATTTACAGATATCTTTTTCTTCAAATAATATAATCCTCGCCACATTTATTTCCATTGTTGTCGCTACCACTTGATACTCAGCAAAATCTTTACTCTGAGAACATTAAAAAGTACTTTATTACACACTCTCCTTGAAGCTATTTAGGAACAAAAATGAATATTTATTTACTCATGATTAATGTTCATACTATATAAGTCATATGCGTTAGTTGACGTAGCAAAGAGCATTTAAGTGTGTTGCACCACTGATTTGTGCTGCAGGAAACACTACTGATATGTGTCGCAGAAGAAACAACTGTTGTGTGTTGCTGTAGCTAGCTCTGATACGTGCTGAAGTAGAAAACCATGATATGTGTCGCAGTTGATAACACTGAAATGTTTCGCAGAGGTCACCACTGATGTGTGTTGCAGCAGACACCACTGATGTGTGTTGCAGCAGACACCACTGATGTGTGTTGCAGCAGACACCAATGATGTGTGTTTCAGCAGACATTTGTGTGTGCTGCAGCAGACACCACTAATGTGCCTTACAGAAGACACCACTGATGTGTGATGCAGCAGACACCATTGATGTGTGTTGCAGTAGACACCATTGATGTGTGATGCAGCAGACAAGACTGGCGTGTATTGCAGCAAATACCACTGACGTGTTGCAGATGACACCACTTATGTATGTTACAATAAACATCATTGATGTGTGTTGCAGTATACATCACTGATGTATGTTGCAGTAGACGTCACTGATGAATGTTGTAGTAGACATCACTGACGTAAATTGCAGTAGACATCACTGACGTATGTTGCAGTAGACATCACTGATGTATGTCGCAGTAAACATCACTGATGTATGTTGCAGTAGACATCACTAATGTATGTTGCAGTAGGCATCACTGAAGTATGTTGCAGTAGGCATCATTGAAGTATGTTGCAGTAGGCATCACTGAAGTATGTTGCAGTAGACATCACTGATGTATGTAGCAGAAGAATCAGTAATGCATTTGGCAGCAGACACCACTGATGCGTGTTGCAGCAGACAGCCCTCATATGAGTTACAGTGTACACCACGAACGTGTCTTGCAGTAGTTACTCCTGATGTGTGTTACAAAATGCACTACTGATGTGTGTTCCATCCTTTAGAACTGATAAGTGTTGCAGCAGACACGGATAAAAACGTATTGCAGAAAACACTACTGATGTGATTTGCAGCAGAAACCATTAATGTCTATTGCAGCAGACACCAACGATGTGTCTTGGAGCAGACACCACTGATATGTTTCAGAAGACACCGCTCTTGTATTGCAGCAGAAACTACTGATGTGAGATGTGTAATACACCACTGATGTGTTTTGCCCCAGACTCCACTGTGTGTACAAGCAGTCACCAATGGCGTGTGCTTCAGAAAACACCACCGAAATGTGTTGCAGCAGACATCACTTTTGTGTGTTGCTGCAGACACCGCTCATTTGTGTTGCACCAGGCACCACTGATGTGATATGCAGCAGATTTGTGACTACTTCCTCTACGATTTTACACGTGTAGTTTATAATGTATTTTTCTCGTATGTGTTCCAAGGATTACAGGTTAAGGAACTTCTAGAGTTCCCAGTAAGTGCGGTGCTTTATTGTACTTCTGCTTACAATGAAAATTCTCTATATTCTCAATGTCTGCAGTTTCACCTGCCAAGAAAGGGGCCGTTAGTGTATAGCAGTACCCATCTTTAGCTTGGTATCCCTAGTTTTGAAAGTATTCATTATCCATCCTACCATTTTCCTAGCATATGTAATGGAAACATTGTTATGATCTTTGAAGATGTGATTTTTCTTACATTATCACTCCCAAGTCCTTCACATAAGTTTCTCGCTCTTTTGTGCCGTTATAATTTGTTTTATACTCTTATCTAGTTTTTGTTTTATCAAGTTTTAATAACAAAGTAATTTAAATTTGCCCTCATACTTCATATTGCTTTCTGATGCCATTTTAACACTTGGAAATGGATAGAGTCCTCAATGGATGACACTGTCTTCCAAATTCTGGTATGGTCACCAAAGGAAGATACGTTGCTGTGGTTTACATCTCTAAGTCAAACGTGAGGATGAGGAAAAGGAAGGGAGCGAGTACTGTACATTGTGAAACAGAACTTTTCACTGTAGCCGCCTCGAACTTCGCTCAGTTTACTTTTACTCTTTGTGTTTTATTGACTAGGAAGTTATGGATCCATCTACCCACTTTTCCTGTTATTTCTTTATAACACATTTTGTGTGCTGTTACACCATGATCGTTCCTGTTGAAGGCTTTCGTAAAGTCTGTACATACTACATCTGCATTCTCTCGGTCCTCCATTGCATCCTAGAACTCTCATAGTTGTCCAGCAATTGCAATTGCTTTACTACCACCTTTGTGGAGTGAGGCTATATCCTTCGTTTTTAGTGACAGTGAGCTGACCCTTGTATCTAGGGTCCCTCTCCATGGAATATTTAAGGCACGCGAAATGTTTTTATTTGGAGTTCTTAATGAAGACGAAGTTCCACGTATCTAGGCCTGGAGCAGAATTAATATGCATGTAATTAATTGTAGTGTTAGGGTTATATAAAAATTCTGGAATTAACCATGTGATTAGAAGGTCACTATACACTTGAGTCATACTGGGACTTCAGTATCTCATTCATTTCTTAGCTGTTATCTGTGTAAGTCCCATCTCTCTTTTATGAGAGGCCCGATACTGGATGTGGTTTTTACCTTAGTGTGGCATAAGAAAAGAAGTATTTTGGATTTCTTTAAATTTCATTTATTTCTTAAAGGAAGCATCTCTTTTTTTCTAATTTACATCTCTACTTTTTCTTAGGGGAATGTGCCTTGAACATGTCTCAAGTGCCAGAGTTAAGTCTTTCAAGGCACAGGTTTGGACCCATCTTGTTCAAGATATCTTTCCAGCAAGTTTGGTTTAGGACATTATTAATCTGATCCCAATGAATGCTTTTGTTATTGAAGTTGAATTTGGTAAAGGCAACCCTCATAATTGTTCTCAATTAGATGGACAGGACCCATGTGCATACACGTCTGTACGTCGAATATGTTGTCAACCTAGTGTACTATCTTTGATCCTGTTATATTTCGTACTAGATAGTGATTATAAGTAAAAATAAGGTCTTGTTAACGTCACTATTTGCTGGCTAAATGAGAATTTGTTGAGCAAATTTAATAACTCGTGTGTGTGTGTGTGTGAAAGGGGTAAGGGAGTTTCAGTGGGAAGAAGTAAATGGGATTAAGTCAGAAGTATCTGAGAGAGTTAGATCTAAGGAAGAGGTAGTAATAATGTTGAAGGATCAGTTTAGAAAATGAGGGAATATTAATGTGTAAATTTAAGGGTTATGTGGATCAAAATAAGGGTCAAAATCGAAAAGTGGGTCATAATAAGTGTGTATGATCCTGGAGAAGAGAGAGAGAGAAAAAAAAGAGAGAAAGAGGGAGATTTGGAGATGCTGAGTGTGTAGGAACTTTTAAACCAAGTGAGAGAGTAATTATGGTAAGGGATATAAATGCTAAAGAAGGAGAAACCTTCAGAGAAGATGTGGTTGGTAAGTTTATTGTGCCAGGTGTAAATGAACTTTGTATAGAGAGGGGTCTTAGTATAGGCACTACATGTTTTAAGAAATGAGGATAAATAAGAATACAAGATATGATATAAGGTGTAATGACAGTAGTGTGCTGGACTAAGTATTGGTAGATAGGACTGATTAGTAGACTTCAGGATGTACGTGTTTAGAGAGGAGCCACATATATATCAGATCACTTTTATGTAATAGCTACACTGAGAATAAAAAGTAGTGGGATACAAGGAAATAGAAGCATCAAGTAAGAGAGAAGTGAAGGTTTATAAACTAAAAGAGGAAGCAGTTAGGGTAAGATATAAACAACTACTGGAGGTTAGATGGGCTAGTGACAGTATAGGCAATGGGGTCGAAGATGCATTGAGTAGGTTTAAAAATGTAGTGCTAGAGTGTTCAGCAGAAGTTTGTGGTTACAGGAAAGTGGGTGCAGGAGGGAAGAAGAGTGATTGGTGGAATGATGATGTAAAGAGAGTAGTAAGGGAGAAAAAGTTAGCATATGAGAGGTTTTTACAAAGTAGAAGTGATGCAAGGAGGGAAAAGTATATGGAGAGAAAAAGAGACGTTATGAGAGTGGTGAAGCAATGTAAAAAAAAAGAGCAAATGAGAGAGTGGGTGAGATGTTATCAACAAATTTTGTGGGAAACAAGAAAAAGTTTTGGAGTGAGATTAACAAGTTAAGGAAACCTAGGGAACAAATAGGAGAGGAGAATTATTAAATGGAGAGTTAGAGGTATCGGGAAATGGAGGGAATATTTTGAGAAATTATTAAATGTTGATGACGATATGGAAGCTGTGATTTCGAATATAGGGCAAGGAGGAATAACATCTTGTAGGAATGAGGAAGAGCCAATTGTGAGTGTGGGGGAACTTCGTGAGGCAGTGGGTAGAATGACAGGGAGTAAGGTAGCAGGGACTGAAGGGATAAAGATAGAAATTCTAAAAGCAGTTGGGGGTATAATTTTGGAGCAGTTAATGCTTTTGTTTAATAAATATATTGGAGAAGGTAAGGCACTAGGTTTTGGCAGAGAGCATGCATAGTTCCTTTGTATAAAGGCAAAAGGGACAAAAGAGAGTGTAACAATTATGGGAGAATAAGTCTGTTGAGTATACCTAGTAATGTGTATGGTAGTTATTATTGAAAGAATTAAGAGTAAGACGAAGAGTAGCATAGCAGATGAACAAGGAGGCTTTAGGAAGAGTAGGGGGTGTGTAGACCAAGTCTTTACAGTGAAACAGTATTTAGAACAGTATTTAGAAAAGGGTAAAGATGTTTTTGTGGCATTTATGGATTTGGAAAAGGCGTGTGACAGGGTGGATAGAGGGGCAGTGTGGGCAAATCGAACACAAAGTGGGAGTTGTCACAGTTGCTCTTTGCTGATGCCACTGTGCTTTTGGGAGATTCTGAAGAAAGGTTATAGAAGTTGGTGGATGAGTTTGGTAGAGTATAGAAAATAAGGAAATTAAAAGTGAATATAGGAAAGAGTAAGGTGATAAAAAAAATAGGAAACGAAAGATTGGGTATCAGATTGGAGGGAGTATGAGGAGGTGAATGTATTCAGATATTTGGGAGTGGACCTGTCAGCAGATGGGTCTATGAAAGATGAAGTGAATCATAAACTAACGATGGGAAAAAGGCGAGTGGTGTACTTGGAAGTCTTTGGAGACAAAGTACTTTATCCTTGAAAGCAAAGAGGGGAATATATGAGAGTATAGTTCTACCAGCGCTCTTATCTGGGTGTGAAGCATGAGTGGCGAATGTTGCAAAAAGGAGAAGCCTGGAGGCAGTGGAGATGTCATGTCTGAGGGCAATGTATGGTGTGAATATAATGCAGAGGATCCGTATTTGGGAGACTAGGAGGAGGTGTGGATTTACCAAAACAATTATCCATAGGGCTTCGGAGGGATTATTGAGGTGGTTCGGACATAGAGAGCATGAAACGAAATTGAATGACTTCGAGAGTGAATAAATCTGTAGTGGAGGGAAGGCGGGGTAGGGGTCAATCTAGGAAAGGTTGGAGGGAGGGAGTAAAGATGATTTTGCGTGCAAGTGGCTTGGACTTCCAACAAGCATATGTGAGCGTGTTAAATAGCAAATGGACACAAATGGGTGTTAGGACTTGATGTGCTGTAGGAGTGTAAGCAAGGTAACATTTATGAAGTGATTCAGGGAAGCCAGCAGGCCGGACTTGAGTCCTGGAGATGGGAAGTACAGTGTCTGCACTCTGAAGTAGGTGTGTTAATGTTGCAGTTTTATAACTGTAGTGTAAGCACGCCTCTGGTAAGACAGTGATGGAGTGAATGATGAAAGTTTTTATTTTTCGGGCCACCCTGCCTTGGTGGGAAACGGCAGTGTTAATAAATAAATAAAATATGTGTGTGTGAATTTTCATCTGAGCTGCCGTCTGGGATTATCTCAGCTTTAACATTTTTTTGTCACATTCTTGCATTTAAAATGTCTTTTGTTGAACTCACCTGGCAACAAGATATTTAGAGCTGTGGTTGAAACATTTCTCAAACACTGGTCAATTTTCAAAAGCTGTTTCTTGGATTGTTGGGCAGGGGCATCTGATGGGTTATATACAACCAAAATGACAAGGATTTGGTATTTAATCTTTACTGCCAAAACTTTAGCTGCATAATTTGTGGCGTTTAGTAATTCTTAGCAGATGACTGTCACATACAGGCCAACATCCCCTCTCCGTCCTTGTTGCTTGTTATTTCTGTCTAAATAACTTGTATCCTGGTAACTGTATTTGGTTTATTTCCCACAGTTTGTGGGATCTATACCTACTGGTCCTTTTCAAATGATGTGTCTGGCAGTTTGTGTTGTAACATTGGCTCACATGAACTGACGAATAACACATTTCAGTGTGAAAAACTTTTAATGAAGACGAATGGCACTCCTTTTGTCATGAGGTCGCGGCATTTTTTGAATGGTCAAAATTGCACATCTCCTTTGTTTATGAAGATATTCCATGCCTACCGATACCCAAGGCATAGAATCTCCTTCACACATATGATTTCTGTTTGCTAGGATTTTGGGGGCTGGGTTCCCTAATTGTACAGTTTTTTTTCTGAGTTTCCTTTGTCAGCGGCACCTGAACCAGCATCGGTACGAACACCACCACCAGTTTTTACTGGTAATGTGTATCTTCCATCCTCCAAAATCACCATCTGTTTTTCATCATCGCCAACAAAAGTGCTATTTTTAATTCTCAACCCTGTACGTCTGAGTCTGTGCCTTTTGTTTTCAATATCAAGACCACTATCTCCATCTGGTGCACTTTCGAGTATTTCTCGACCTTCAAGATCATTATAGGCACTGATTTCCAAATTATCACCGGGGGCGGCAGTTCTAGTTGAATAGTTCTCTTCACTACTTTCAGTTTCCCAGCTGTTCTATAAAACTGATAATTTCTCCAATATGAATATTTTTCTCGTAGTACATGTGAAATTTGCTCCCACTGTTTTCAGTCTTCTTCGTTTTCAGTATTGCAGTAGACGCCACTCACATATGTTACAGAAGGCAACACTTATGTGTTGCATCAGACACAACTGATGAGTGCTGCATCGGACATAGTTAATGTGTGTTGCGTCATACACCTCAGATATGTGTTGTAACTAACACCACTAATGTGTGTTACAAACACTTAAAATATGTGTTGCATCAGACACCATTCATGTGTGTTGCAGCAGACCTCATTGATATGTGTTGCATCAAATACCACTCATATCCACTGAAGAGACTCCACTGATGTATGTTGCAGAAGACATCACAGATAGTCGAGGCAACAGACACCACTCATGTGTGTTGCAGACACCACTCATGTGTGTTGCAGACACCACTCATGTATGTTACAGACACCACTCATGTATGTTGCAGACACTGCTCATGTGTGTTGAGGCAGACACCACTTGTGAGTGTTGAAGGATACAGAATTTATATGTTTAGCAGCCGACACCTTCGATGTATGTTGCAGTAAACACTAATTGGTGTTGTAGTAGATGACTCTGAAGTGTGTTGCAGCAATCACCTCTGAATTTTGTTACAGAAGATACCGCTGTGTTACAGTAGACACAGTTCAAGTGTGTTGCAGAAGACAGCACTGATGAATGTTACAGAAGATACCAATAATGTGTGTTGTAGTAGATGGAACTGATGTGTGTTGCAGTAGATGGAACTGATGTGTGTTTCAGTAGATGGTACTGATGTGTGTTGCAGTAGATGGAACTTATGTGTGTTGCAGTAGAAGAAACTGATGTGTGTTGCAGCAGTCTCATATGATGTATGTTGCAGGCGGCAACATTTATCTCTGCAAAAACTATTTTCTTGCAATAGCTGTCTGAAGTTTTATAACCCATGCAACACTGCAAGATCCTGATGATTTGTTGATTGCAACTTTCCTTGAGGTTATTTTGCTTCTTTTATCGCTCATTCTTATTTACGGCATTGTGTACACACACACACACACACACACACACACACACACACACACACACACACACACACACACACACACACACAACGAAAATGCGAAAATGTCATAGCAGCGAAAGGCAAGTCTGACCCGAAGGTGTTGCACAGTCACATCAAGAAGACAACAGTCAAAGACCAGGTAATCAGACGGAGAGGTGGTATACACAACAAGTGCTGGATACGATACATACAAAAGAGGAGGTGAAGAGGCTGCTAAGTGAACTAGATATCTCAAAGGGGAAGGGGGCTGGATATTATCTCTCAGTGGGTCCTGAGAGAGGGAACAAAGACGCTCTTTGTACCACTAACAACAATCTTAAACACATCTCTCGAAATAGGGCGACTACCTGAACTATGGAAGACAGCAAATGTGATCCCAATTTTTAAAAAAACGAGGCCAGATATGAAGCACTAAACTACAGACCAGTGTTACTCACATGAAAGCAAAGCCATGGAGATTATCAAGAGGAGAGTGGTGAGCCATCTAGAAAGGAATGACCTCATATACTACAAATAGCAGGGATTCAGAGATGGGGAAATATTGTGTCAAAATTCTATGACAAGGTGACAGCAGTACGACAAGAGAAAGAGGGGTGGGTAGCTTGCGTTTTCTTAGACTGTAAGAAAGCTTTTGACACAGTTCCACACAAGACAATAGTGCAAAAGCTTGAGGACGAGGCAGGGATAACAGGGAAGGCACAGCAGTGGATCAGATAATGCCTGACCGGAGAGCATCAGCGAGTCATGGTACGTGATGAGGTGTCAGAGTGGGCGCCTGTGACGAGCGGGGTTCCACAGGGGTCAGCCCTAGGACCTGTGCTGTTTCTGGTATATGTGAATGACACACACACACACACACACACACACACACACACACACACACTGACAAAGGATGTATTGGAGGCAGGAACTATACATAGTTTTAGGATGAGGTAAGATAAAGCTCTGTGAGTAGGGAGAGAGAGCAACTAGTAGCGATAAGTGAAGACAGGGGCCAGGAGCTATGTCTCGAGTACAAGTAAGTGAGTACACACACACAGACAGACAGACACGCACACACACACACAAATACACTCACACCAACACACACACACACAAACACAAATCCGCACACACATCCACACATACACACATCCACACACACATCCACACACACACATCCACACACACATCCACACACACATCCACACACACACATCCACACACACATCCACACACACATCCACACACACACACACACACAAACACACACACACACACCGATCAAGCTGATTCTCAGGACGGAAATAGTGCAGAACAGGATCCTCCAAGAGAAACCACGGTTAAAATACTTGGCAGAGTACAAGAGGATGTTGATAGACAGAGACAGAACACAAACAGAACGACAGCAGCTGAGGGAGAGGACAAAAAAGCGAAAGGAGCTAGGAAAGGAGACAAGGATGGACCCAGCAGAGGTCAGTCAGAGCAGAACAGAGCAGCAAGGGCAAGCACACACACAACTATTCTCAGAACCCTAAAAACCTAACACACACTACAATCCATACCCACAGCTTCCACCCAACACCCAGATATAGAAACCCACAGTATGCTGCCAGGTCTCCCACCCTCACAGGCCCCCCCCAAACCACAGTGTTGGAAAGGAAACTGAAGGTATTGTACACAAAAGCTGATGGAATAACAAATAAGTGGGAGGAGTGGCACGAAAGAGTAAAAGAGGCATCACCGGACATCATAGCTCTCACAGAAACCAAGCTTACAGGTATGATAACAGATGCCATCTTTCCAACGGGATACCAGATCCTGAGGAAAGACAGAGGGAACAGGGGGGGTGGAGGAGTGGCACTGCTGACCAAAAATCGATGGAATTTTGACGAGCTGGAGAGAGGAGACAGCGGAGAAGAAAGTGATTACATAGCGCGAACGCTTCACTTTGGAGGTCCCAAGGTGGTAATTGCAGTGATATATAACCTACTACAGAACAGCAGGAGGCCAAGGCAAGAGTACGACGAGAGCAATAGAGCGATGGTTGACACACTGGCTGCAGTGGCCAGGAGAGCTCATGCATGCAGGGCAAAACTCCTGATCATGGGTGACTTTAACCACTAGGAGATCGATTGGGAGAACTTGGAGCCACGCTGAGGTCAGTGGTCACCTGCCGTCCTACCTGCCTAAGCTCTTGGGAGTTAGCGTGGGCTTTTGCCAAGCACCATGGCTTCTTGTAGCATTTTAGAATCTCAGGTTCAAGTGTTGAAGGAGATTCTACTTCTTCAGGAGGAAAATAAGAGGCTGAAACTTCGCATAGATGAGTTTGGGAGCGAGTGTGAGAAGGATTTAGCTGGTAAGGAAGGAATGGTCGCCAGCAGTGATAGTGGCAGCCGCTTTAAGTGGCAAGTGGTTGTTCACAGTTCAGGAAGAAGGAAGATGAGGAGAGTTAATAGAGAAGATGTGAAGGTAGGAAATCGATTCTTTGTTCTCCAAGATGAGTGTACTTCAGTAGTTAGTGAGGTTGAAGGTACCACTGTTCCCTTGCTAATCAAGGTAAGAATATTTTAATAGTAGGCGATTCTCAGGTAAGATATATGGACTGTGCATTTTGTAACAGACAGAAAGGTCAGACAGTGTGCCTTCCTGGAGCTGGTGTTGGTGACATAGCAGGTTGGATAATATTATGGCAGGTAATGGGAACAAGCCCATTATCTGTCTTAGTACTGGGGGTAATGGCATTAGGAAGGGCAGGAGAGAGGAGCTGCTGGATAAGTACAGGTTAGCCATAGAAGTAGTTAGGTCTAAGGGAGGGATCCCAGTCATATGTAGCATCTTGCCTAGAAGGGGAGTGGGCAATGAATGGATGTCTAGGGCAATTGGTATAAATTGCTGGCTAGACAGGTACTGCAAGGAACTTCAATCCCATTCATTGATAACTGGGACCTGTTCTTTGGCAAACGTGATATGTATGCAAGGGATGGGGTTCATCTCTCTGGGGATGGAGTGGTTGCCTTAGCCAATTCAATTGAGAAGGTAATTGAAGACTTGTCTAGGAATTTAAACTGATAGATTATAGAGGTATGGGTGTTTGTGGGAAACAATAAGGCTACAGCATTAGGGTTAAAAACAGCAGTTATTACCGGGATACCTCAGGAATATGTTTAAAACAATATTCAAAATAAAGTTGCTAGTAATGGCAAATCAACTGATCAACAAGCAAAGAGAGATAGTAGAGGGCAACGAGTGACTAGCTCCCTTAAGGTTTACTATACAAATAGTAGGAGTCTAAGAAATAAGATAGATGACCTAAGATTACTTGCAAGTGTAGGTAATACATATATTATTGGCATAACAGAGTCCTGGTTCAACCTGAAAGATAGAGAAATGCCTTCTGAATGCAACATACAGGGTTATAAACTATTCCACACTGACAGGGTCAACAGGAAAGGTGGTGGTGTGGCGATGTATGTCAGAGAAAATTTAAATTGTCTTAAACATGATTAAGATTAGAAGCATCGAACACAGAATCTGTTTGGCTACAGTTTGTCAAGGGACGTGACAAATTAATTTTGGGTGTGATATATAGGCTCCCAAACCTTGATAGGGAGTGCAGTAAGCTGTTATGGGACAAAATTCATAAGGCATCTAGATATGAAAATGTTGTGATAATGGGAGATTTTAACTTTAGACAAATTGATTGGAACAATAATACAGGAAATCTTGAGTCTAGTGACTTTCTTGACACGGTTCAGGATTGCTTTTTAGAACAGGTTGTGACAGAACCAGGAGGCCTGGTCACAGACCGGGCCGCGGGGGCGTTGACCCCCGGAACTCTCTCCAGGTAAACTCCAGGTAAACCAACTAGAGGAAACAATCTGCTTGACTTGGTTCTTGCCATCAAAGATTCACTAATTAATAATCTTGAGGTTAATGATGAGCTTGGGGAAAGTGATCACAAATCACTTAGTTTCAATATATCATGGAATTACCCAGATAATTGCAATCAAATCTCTGTCCCAGATTTTCGCTTGGCCAACTTCATGGGACTGAAAAATTACCTGGGTGGTGTAAATTGGGATGTCCTGACTATGGGTCAGGTAGGTGATCTTGGTTGCCAATATGACTTTTTCAGAGCATAGTTCTAGCTGCCCAGAAAACTTTTGTTCCGAGTAGGGAAATTAGATCTAACAAAAATGATCCCAAATGGATGAACAATAGATTAAAACATCTCATTGGTCAAAAGAGAGGCATATATAGGCGCATCAAAAGAGGGGATGGGCAATTAAGAAATCAATATATTCAATTAAAGAGAAATATAAAGAAAGGAATAAGAAAAGCAAAAAGGGATTATGAGACTAAGGTCGCAAGGGATACAAAGACTAACCCAAAAGGGTTAGGGACAAGATTGACCCACTTAAGAGTAACTCTGGTCAGATCACTGACAGTCATAAGGATATGTGTGAAATTCTCAATACCTACTTCCTCTCAGTTTTCACCCAGGAAAATACTAGCGATATTCCTGAAATAATAGATTATGTAGAACAGGATAATAAACGATGTACGATTGCGGTAACTAGTGACATGGTTCTCAGACAAATGGAGAAACTTAAACCTAACAAATCCCCAGGCCCTGATGAACTGTTTACAAGGGTGTTAAAGGAATGTAAAGAGGAACTTAGCATACCTTTGGCTAATCTTTTTAACATATCACTACAAACCAGCATAGTGCTTGATAAGTGGAAAATGGCAAATGTAATACCTATTTACAAGGCAGGTGACAGGTCCTTGGCTTCGAACTATAGACCAATAAGCCTTACCTCCATTGTGGGAAAATTTATGGAATCAATAATTGCCGAAGCAATTCGTAGCCATCTTGACAGGCACAGATTGATTAATGAATCTCAACACGGTTTTACAAAGGGGCGTTCCTGTCTTACGAATTTACTAACTTTTTTCACTAAGGTGTTTGAGGTAGGTAGGTCATGGTAATGAATATGATATTGTGTATATGGACTTCAGTAAGGCTTTCTATAGAGTTCTACACCAGCGGCTATTGAGGAAACTTAAGGCACACGGAATAGGAGAATTTTTTTCCTGGGTAGAGGCATGGCTGACAAATAGACAGCAGAGAGTTTGCATAAATGGGGAGAAATCAGAATGGGGGCACGTCACAAGCGGTGTTCCTCAGGGGTCAGTGGTAGGTCCGTTGTTGTTCACAATTTACATAAACGACATAGATGAGGGAATAAATAGCGACATAAGCAAGTTTGCTGATGACACCAAAATAGGCCGTCCAATTCATTCTAATGAAGACACTAGAGCACTCCAGGATGATTTGAATAGACTGATACAAAGGTCGGAGAAGTGGTAGATGCAGTTTAATATTGACAAATGCAAAGTTCTAAATGTTGGACAGTTAAATAACCATGCCACATATAAACTAAATAATGTAGATCATAGTACTACTGATTGCAAAAAAGGATTTAGGAGTTCTGGTTAGCAGTAATCTAAAACCAAGACAACAGTGCATTAGTCTTCGCAATAAAGCTAACAGAATTCTTGGCTTCATATCTAGAAGTATAAATAATAGAAATCCTCAGGTTGTTCTTCAACTCTATATATCCTTGGTTAGGCCTCATTTAGACTATGCTGCTCAGTTTTGGTCACCGTATTACAGAATGGATATAAATGCTCTGGAAAACGTACAGAGGAGGATGACAAAGATGATCCCATGTATCAGAAATCTTCCCTATGTGGGTAGACTGAGGGCCCTGAATCTGCACTCTCTCGAAAGGCGTAGAATTAAGGGGGATATGATCGAGGTGTATAAATGGAAAACAGGAATAAATAAAGGGGATGTAAATAGCGTGCTGAAAATTTCCAGCCTAGACAGGAATCGCAGCAATGGTTTCAAGTTTGAAAAATTCAGATTCAGGAAGGATATAGGAAAGCACAGGTTTGGTAATAGAGATGTGGATGAGTGGAACAAACTCCCGAGTACAGTTATTCAGGTTAAAACGATGTGTGTTGTTTTAAAAATAGGTTAGATAAATACATGAGTGTGTGTGGGTGGGTGTGAGTTGGACCTGACTAGCTTGTGCTACTGGGTCTGGTGCAGTGCTCCATCCTTGGGTGGAGATGATCAGACTGGGTGGGTCATTGGGTTAATTCGGGGGTGGGTCATTGGGCTAATCCAGGGGGATGGGGGACATGGACCTGCTCCGCATGGGTCAGTAGGCCTGTTGTAGTGTTCCTTCTTTCTTATGTTCTTATGTTCTTAAGACACATGGAGGGCTAAGTTGATGGAGATGGTACTGGAAAACTTCATGTAAGGGACACTACAGGAGCGAGAGGAGAGGAAGAATCAGCAAGACTGGACTTAGTATTCACCTTGAGTACTGCAGATATTGAGATATTGAAAGACCCCTTGGGGCCAGCGATCATGTGGTTTTAAGCTTCGAATACGCAGAGCTAAAAGTGGAGGGGGAAGCAGGAAGGCCAGTATGAATGAAGCCAAACTACAAGAAAGAGGAATACACGGGAATGAGGAACTTCCTGAATGGGGTTGAGTGGGACAGAGAACTGGCAGGGAAGCCAGTTAATGAGATGATGGAATATGTAGCAACAATGTGCAAGGAGGCTGAGGAGAGGTTTGTACCCAAGGGTAACTGGAATAATGAAAAAGCCAGGATGAGCCCATGGTTCACCCAAAGGTACAAGGAGGCAAAAACCAAGTGTGCTAGGGAATGGAAGAAATATAGAAGGCAAAGGACCAAGGAGAATAGAGCAGTCGTAGAGCCAGAAACGAATATGCACAGATTAGAAGGGAGGCCCAAAGACAATATGAAAACGACATAGCAGCGAAAGCCAAATCTGACCCGAAACTGTTATACAGCCACATCAGGAGGAAAACAACAGTCAAGGACCAGGTAATCAGGCTAAGGAAGGAAGGAAGAGAGACAATAAGAAATGACCGTGAAGTATGTGAGGAACTCAACAAGAGATTCAAAGAAGCGTTCACAGAGGAGACAGAAGGGGCTCCAGAAAGACGGAGAGGTGGAGCACACTACCAAGTGCTGGACACAGTACACACAACCGAGGAAGAAGTGAAGAGGCTTCTGAGTGAGCTAGATACCTCAAAGGTAATGGGGCCAGATAACATCTCGCCATGGGTCCTGAGAGAGGGAGCAGAGGCGCTATGTGTACCCCTAACAACAATATTCAATACATCTATCGAAACAGGGAGATTGCCTGAGGCATGGAAGACAGCAAATGTAGTCCCAATCTTTAAAAAAGGAGACAGACATGAAGCACTAAACTAGAGACCAGTGTCACTGACATGTATAGTATGCAAAATCATGGAGAAGATTTTCAGGAGAAGAGTGGAGGAACACCTAGAAAGGAATGATCTCATCAACAGCAGCCAACATGGTTTCAGGGACGGGAAATCCTGTGTCACAAACCTACTGGAGTTCTATGAGAGGGTGACAGCAGTAAGACAAGGGAGAGAGGGGTGGGTGGATTGCATTTTCTTGGACTGCAAGAAGGCGTTTGACACAGTTCCACATATGAGATTAGTGCAAAAACTGGAGAACCAAGCAGGGATAACAGGGAAGGCACTACAATTGATCAGGGAATACTTGTCACGAAGACAGCAGCGAGTCATGGTACGTGGCGAGGTGTCAGAGTGAGCACCTGTGACCAGCGGGGTCCCACAGTGGTCAGTCCTAGGACCAGTGCTGTTTCTGGTATTTGTGAACGACATGACGGAAGGAATAGACTCCGAGGTGTCCCTGTTTGCAGATGATGTGAAGTTGATGAGTAGAATTTATTCGATCACAGACCAGGCAGAACTACAAAGGGATCTGGACAGGCTGCAGACCTGGTCCAGCAATTGGCTCCTGGAGTTCAATCCCACCAAGTGCAAAGTCATGAAGATTGGGGAAGGGCAAAGAAGACCGCAGACGGAGTGCAGTCTAGGGGGCCAGAGACTACAAACGTCACTCAAGGAAAAAGATCTTGGGGAGAGTATAACACCAGGCACATCTCCTGAAGCGCACATCAGCCAAATAACGGCTGCAGCATATGGGCGCCTACCAAACATCAGAACAGCATTCCGACATCTTAATAAGGAATGGTTGAGGACCCTGTACACCGTGTACGTTAGGCCCCATATTGGAGTATGCGGCACCAGTTTGGAGCATGCAGGGGATTATATATATATATGTCGTGCCGAATATGTAAAACTGGTCAATTAGCAAGAACTCATTTAAAATTAAGTCCTTTCTAAAATTTTCTCTTATACGTTTAAAGATATATTTTTTTCATTAATGTTGATGTAAAATTTTTTAATTTTGCTCCAAAAGAATCTTAGAAAACTTACCTAACCTTATTATAACAAGAACAATTTATTTTAGCCTAACCCAGCTAAATATATTTTAGATTTGTTTACAATAATTTAATACTAAACAACCACAGTGAAATATATTTTTTTAGTTAGGTTTAGAATGATTTTGGCGAAATTATTGCATACACAAATTTTCACTTGTCCTATACGGCAAGATGAGCGTTGCTATTTAAGCCAAGAACGCAAGTTCTGCCTATTCGGCACGACATATGTATGTATATATATATATATATATATATATAATATATATATATATATATATATATATATATATATATATATATATATATATATATATATATATATATATATATAGGTAGTAGGTTGTTAGACAGCAACCGCCAAGGGAGTTAATACCGTCCTGCCAAGTGAGCATAAAACGAAAGCCTGTAATTGTTTTACGTGATGGTAGGATTGCTGGTGTCCTTTTTTCTGTCTCATGAACATGCAAGATTTCAGGTACGTCTTGCTACTTCTATTTACACTTAGGTCACACTACACATACATGTACAAGCATATATATACACACACACCTCTCTGGGTTTTCTTCCATTTTCTTTCTAGTTCTTGTTCTTGTTTATTTCCTCTTATCTCCATGGGGAAGAGGAACAGAATTCTTCCTCTGTAAGCCATGCGTGTTGTAAGAGGCGACTAAAAGGCCGGGAGCAAGGAGCTAGTAACCCCTTCTCCTGTATATATTACTACATATAAAAGGAGAAACTTTCGTTTTTCCTTTTTGGGCCACCCTGCCTCGGTGGGATACGGCCGGTGTGTTGAAACATATATATATATATATATATATATATATATATATATATATATATATATATATATATATATATATATATAATTTAAATTTTCTTGGGTAGAATAGTTTGTGGGGTGAGTTGTGAAAAAGAACCATCCGGGGGGTCGGGAATTAAAGGTTTTTAAACCCGTTGTGGGATCTGATATTGAGGTTGGGCCCTTATATAGTTTCCCTTTTGGACAAACTTTTCATGGGTTCCTTGATAATGTGAGTAGTCACGGGCGTTTGGAATTTCTCTATTTTTCAAGTGGTTTTTTTGGATATATATAAGTAGTTTTTTTTTCCCTTCAGCGGTGTATCCGGTTTGGGGCCCTTTCCCACTGGGGCGGTGTATCCGGTCTGGGGCCTTTCCCACTGAGGGGTTTATCCGTCTGGGCCAGCAGCTGGGGGGCCCCCTTTTTCCCCCAGGTGTTACTTCCGGTTTGCCCTTTGGTTTTTGGACCTCGAGCCCGCCTCCCCCTTGCCCCCCAACCAATACCCCCCCAACGACCCCCGCCCACGCCCCCCTTCGCGACCCCGCCCCGCCCGCCCCTCCCCGGCTGCCCCCCCCGGGCGCCCCGACCCCGCGCTCCCCCGGGCCCGCGCCCCCCGCCCCTTCCCACCCCGCCTGCGTTTTTGGACCGCCCGCGCCTTCTGCTCCCCTTTTCTGCAGCTGCCCGGATCCCCCCGGTGCCCCCAATTTTTTCCGATTTTTTAAATTTTTTTGAATTTAATTTTCGGCTCTCCATCTCCCCCGGATAAAATTTTTTGAGGTTTTCTCACTTTCCCCCCCACCCGAACCCTCAAAATCAAAGTTCCATCCCCTTTGGGATCAAATTTTTGGATTCCCCCTCTCACTTTCAACCCCATCCCAAAATTTCTCAAAATAATACCAAGACTCCATCCCTCGGATAAAATTTTTTGGATTCCCCTAGGGGGGTTTAAAATTATGATCTCCTCGGATCAAATTTTCTCAAAATCAAAGTCCCCAATTCCTCGGATCCCCCCCCACTTTCCCCCCCCACCCCCAAAAAAAATTCTCAATATCAAAGTCCCCATTTCCTCGATCCCCCCATTTACCCCCAACCCCCAAAATTTCCCCCGATAATAAAGACCCCAAACCCCCCCGGATCAAGATTTTGAGGTTCACCCTCCCCCTTTTCCCCCCCCACCCCAACCCCAAAAATTTTCCCAATATTCCCAAGACTGATCTCCCCCGGATAAAATTTTTTTGGGTTTCCCCCTAGGGGGGTTTCAAATTTTTCCCATTTCCTCGATCAAGTTTTCGATATAAATTTACAAAAAATTTCCCCCCACCATCCACTTCTACCCTCTATGTCCAAGTATTTCTCCTCTATCTCCTCGGATCAAGCTTTGGTTTCCCCCCTCGGGGATAAGCATTAAAATTAGACTCCTCCTTGGGGACATTTTACTGGGGTCTAAACAAGTGTGACGTCACGCGATGCCCCCCCACACACACAGGTTGAATTTTTCGCCCCCTTTTAGTTCATTAAAGAAAAGAGAACACATCCCTTTCCCTGTCAGTGACGTCAAAATACAAGCTGAATCATGTCGAATTTTCCCCCTAAAATATACAACATAGGAAACATTTTCCTTTAAACCCCAAATTTTTTCATCATCAGAAAGTTGCTTTTTTTTCTTTTAATACCACAATTTTTTTCAAAATACAACACATATTATCAAAAACTAACTCAAACTAACCCAAATTTTTCTTTTTTAACCCCTTTTTTGGTTCATTAAAGTTAATAAGGGGACACAGTACATCAAAAAAGTCAAAAAAACTAACTCAAACACTTTTACTTTAACATCACCAAAACACTCTCATAAATCATTTGAAAAATTAAAATTAACCCCTTTTTGAACACCTTCAAAACACTTTTTGAACACCTTAAAAAACACCTTTGAACTTTTTTCAATCAACATGAAACACTTCCAAAAACAAATTGAGAAATTCCCAATTACCCATTGAATACTACTAAAAACACGCTGAATTCAATCAAAACCCTTGATCACCTTAAAAACAACATTTGAACACATTTCCAAAACCCCTTTTGGGAACACCTTTGAACATTTCCAAAACACTATTTGAGTACTCCCAAAAAAGTTTTGACATCTCTAATTTATCTGCACTTACATATTTCATTAAATTACAACTCACCCCTCGGTCTCCAGATTGGGTTTTTTCCGTTTTTACCCTTTTAGTTCTTTAAAAATTTAAAGGGGGACACAATACATCAAAAAAAAAGTCAAAAAAACTAATCAAACACTTTCTTTGAACACCCCCAAAACACTCTCATAATCTTTTAATACTCACATAAACACCCTTGAACCCCTTTCCCAAAACCCCTTTTGAATATCGTTTTAAACTAATTTCATCACAACCCACTTATATCATTTTTTTTCCCGGTAACTCAAATTTCCCGCTACATTCCCCTATCAATTCCCAAAAAATTTTACTCGTTTTAACTAATGGCATTACTGTAACCAAGATTTTCACAAAAACCTGACCCCTAACACACGCACACCCCAAAACCCCACACACACACACACACACACACACACACACACACACACACACACACACACACACCACACACACAAAAACACACACATACACACACTGGTGGGAAATTTTTTTATTTCGATTTCCGAATAGAAACACTTTCCTCGCCCCTGAGAGACTCATTGTGGCCCCCCCCTTCCCCCCGACGCCACAGTGTAATGCGTTCACACCAAAGGTAGATTTAAGATAATAAATGAACCCCTCACAACTCAGGACGGGCCTTACTGTGTTTTTCCTTATTCAAAAAATTTGTGGGTCATTGCTTTTAGTTCTTTTTAAAATAAAAAAGAGGAAGATTGAGATAAAACATTTGTATTCTACCCCCCAATACTTTTTTCATGGTAAGGTTTGATTGTTTTAAAAAACTTCATCATGTTTTAAAAAATTTTTTATTAAACATTTTTTTTTTTAATGAATGAACCGGCATATATTAATCTCGGTGTAATTTTGGTTTTCGGTGAGTTTTTACTTTTTTCATAAAGGGGGTAAATATGATTTAAACTTTAATGAACTAAAAGTCTCTCTTCACCCAAGTCATAATTATTTCCTCATTTTAAATTTTAAAAAATAAATTAACCCCTTCCCTCATATTTTTTTAAAATGAATTAATCCCTGATCAAGGTAAATAATTTTGCTTACCTTATAAGTTACCCAACACACTCACACACACACACACACACACACACACACACACACACACACACCTACCCAACTTGAAAAACTAGAAAAGTGCAAAGGTTTGCAGCAAGACTAGTCCCAGGGGCCAAGAGGTAAGTCCAAAGAGGAGGGGTTTAAAGGGGGGAAATAAACCCTACGACACTGGAGGACAGGAAAATAGGGGACATGATAACGACATACAAAATACTGAGAGGAATTGAAAAGGTGGACAAAAAACGGGATGTTCCGAGATTGGACACAGTAAAAAGGGGGGAACATTTGGGAAGCTGAAGACACAGATGAACCCACAGGGATTTTAAAGGATGTTTTTTCTTCAGCCACAGAGTAGCCAGAAAATTGGAATAGTTTGGGCGATGTAGTGGAGGCAGGATCCATACATGGCTTTAAGCAGAGGGTATAAAAAAAGCTCACGGCTCGGAGAGTGACCTAGTAGCGATCAGTGAGAGGGGGGCCGGGGAACTACCCCGACCCCCAACCTCAACTGGGTAAAATTACAACTAGGTGAACACACACACACACACACACACACACCCAACCAAACCTCCAAACCTACCCTTTTTCCTTATCCCCCATTCCTTTTAAACCCAAACCCCAACCAAATTTTTCCAACATCCTAATCAAACCCTAACCTAACCAAAACACCCCAACCTAACCTAACTTACCCTAACCCAACCTAACCTCCCCTAACCTAAAATAACCTAACCTAACTAACCTAACCTAACCCTTTCCCAACCCTAACTCCATCAAACACCTCTATCCTAACAAAAACCAACCCAACCCTTTACCTAACCAAACCCCTAACTCCATCAAACACCTCGAATCTACCAAACCCAACCAAACCCCTAACCCTTACCAAACCGAACCAAATTTCCTTAACCAAACCCCTACCCAAAAATTGCCAAACCCCAACCCTTAACCCAAACCCTTAACCTTTTTAAACCAAACCCTTTCCCTTTAACCAAACCCTTTACCAACCCAACCCCAACAAAACCCTTTCCCAACCTTACCAAACCCAAACCTTTCCCCCTTTAACCTAACCAAACCTTTAATTTTTAACCCTTTAACTTAATTTAACCTTCCTTTTAACCTAATTTTCCTTCCCTAACCTAACACCCCCAAAATCCCCCCCCAAAACACTCAGTTACCCAAATCCCACTGAATACTCCAAATCACCATAAAAATCCAGAAACTAAGTTTAACATCACCATCCAACTTTTTTTTTTTATGAAATCCTAAAACCACTATAACCAAAAACCCAAAAACCCCAAAAATTTTCCTTTGCAAACCCAAACCCAAACCTCCCCTTAACCGAACCAAACCCCCTAACTCCATCTTCCCCTTTTCTACCCTTTTAACCCCCAAAACCCTTAACCCCCAAACCCCAACCCTAACTCCATCCCCTTTCTTCCTAAAACCTAACCAAACCCTTACAACCAAACCCAAACCCCAACCTAACTCCACCCAAACACCTGAATCTCCCTATTTTAAACCCTTCCCCCAACCAAACCCAACCCTTTCCCTAACCTGTCCTAACCTTTCCTTCCCAACCCCAACCCAACCCAACCCAACCCCCAACATCCTAATCAAACCCAACCTAACCTTTTTATCCTAACCAAACCCCAACTTATCCCCCCCAATTTAATCTAACCCAACCAAAAAAGGCCCCCCTTCCTTTTTAAACAACCCAACCTAACTCCACCCAAACACTTTTTCCAAAATTTCCCTAACCAAACCCAACCCAACCTTACCTAACCTAATCCATCAAACCCTCCGAATTTTCAAAAACCCCAACCCTTTTTCCAACCTTGTTTCCCCCAACCTAACCCAACCTACCTAATTCTAACCCTTGCCCCAACCCAACCTAACCAAATTTTAACCTAACCCCAAACCTAATTTTAAACTTTTTCTAACCCAATTTCCAACTTATCCTCCTCCAAACCTAACCTCCCCCAAAAAATCCCCCAACCTAACTTTTCAAACCTTTTTCATTTTTCTTTGAACACCTTCAAAAAAATTTCCATTTTTTGGGGGACCCTTTTAATATCTTCTTTCCAAAACCTTTATCTTCACTACAGTTTTTAATAAGATTATTTGAACACTCTAAAAACCCTTTTTTTGAATATTTACAAAACCCCTTTTTTTAAAAAACCGGGTTTTTAAAATATTTTGCCCCCCAAAAAATTTAATTTTTCCAATTTATCTACATTTTACACTTTTTCTTTAAAGCCTCCCCCCAAACTCCCCCCTCTTCTCCAGATTTTTAAAACTTTAAAGCAAAAAAACTAACTCATACATTTTGACATGAGACATTCCATACCCCAACACAAAAAACCTTTAAAACCAACTCTGAACACCACGGTTTTTCTTCAAAAATATTTCCCCTTTTAGGAGATATACGGAAAGAATAAGGAAGGATGTTTTAGGGTGATGTGTATGTCTTAGTTGGAGGTGAATGTCTTAGATTTGGTGTGTATGTCTCATGTCTTAAATTTGTGATTGAAATGTATAATATGTGGGTGTTTGTGTATTATTTTTTTTTGTTTTTTTTTGTGATAGTGATATGTTATAGTGCTCATGTTATGTTATAGATGTTGGTGGAAGTGTTGTGGTATTTTTGTGTATGTCTTATTTTTGTGCGAATGTTTAAAAAATAAGTGTTTTCAGTGATCATAGTAGTTTTGAGATGCATGATCTTAGATTTTTGGTGATCTTGGTGATTAGTGTTGATAGATGACGGTAAACATGATATGGAATTGGTGATCGTGATTTTTGTGTGAATAATTATAAAAATGTGTGTTTTCTGTGATCTTGGTGTTGGGGATCATAAAATCTGGTAATCGTCTTGGATATAGTGTTCTTAGATAATGTAGGGTACAACAGGTTGAAACAAGGTGGGTTGGGTGTGATGTTACCAACCACCAAGTAACACAATGGGAGTGTGACGTCACTGGAGGTGAGCTCGTCGGTCCTGTGAGGTGTGACATCGTGTGTTGGTGGTAGTGAGGTGAGTGCGCTTAGATATTGTCAAATATGATTTTTTTTTTGTGTGTGTGTGAAATGTTTATAAAAATGATTGTTTTCTGTGATATTAGTGATTTTGAGGTAAGTGAACATGGGTGATTGTAGTTGGTGGTTGTCTTAGATTATGTGTGTGTACAAGATATGTTTTCAGTTGATGGTGATCATGTACTAAGTGTTTGCGTATTAGGTTTGTGTTCATGCTTTTTTTTTATGCGCCAAATGGGGAGGGACTTCTTGGTTATAGTGATTTGAGGGGATTTCTATAAAAAGGATGTTAGATGGTGATGTTAAACTTAGTTTCTGGTGATTTTGACGGTGATTTGGTAGTATTCAGTGGTGATTTGGTAGTAATCAGTAGTGTTTTTGGGAGTATTCGGAGGTGTTTGATGGTGTTTTTTGAAGGTGTTCAAATGATGTGCAGAGTATTTTTTGAAGAAGATCAGTGGTGTTCAGAGTTGGTTCAAAGTTAGTCAGTGTGTTAGATATGGTAATGTCTCATGTCATAAGTGTATGAGTTAGTTTTTTTTGTGCTAATGTTGTAAAGTCTGGAGAATGAGGGAGGAGTTTGGGGGGATGAGTTGTAATTTAATGAAATGTGTAAGTGTAGATAAATTAGAGCTGTCAAATCTTATTTGGGAGTAATCAAAATGATATTTTGGAAGTGCTTCAGTGTTGTTTGGAAATGTTCAAAGGTGTTTATGTGAGTACTCAAATGCTTTATGAGAGTGTTCGAAGTAATCTTGGGGTTGTTCTGTAGTGAGATGATAAAGGTTGTGGATGAGAGATATTGAGAAAAGGGGGTCTCAAATGATGTATGAGAGTGTTTTGAAGGTGTTCAAAGTAAAGTGAGTAGGTTAGGATAAGTTAGGTTAGGTTATTTTAGGTTAGGTTAGGTTAGGATAAGTTAGGTTAGGTTAGGATAAGTTAGGTTAGGTTAGATTAGGAAAAGTTAGGTTAGGATAGGTTAGGTTAGGACAGGTTAGGATAGGTTAGGTTAGGTTAGGTTAGGTTCGGTAGGTTAGGTAAGGTTAGGTTAGGTTAAGTTAGGTAGTATTCGAGGTGTTTGATGGAGTTAGGTTAGGTTAGGTTAGGTTAGGTTAGGTTAGGTTAGGTTAGGTTAGGTTAGGTTAGGTTAGGATAGAGGTGTTTGATGGAGTTAGGTTGGGTTAGGTTAAGTTAGGTTAGGTTAGGTTAGGTTATTTTAGGTTAGGTTAGATTAGGTTAGGTTAGAATAAGTTAGGTTAGGTTAGGATAAGTTAGGTTAGGTTTGGTTAGATTAGGATAAGTTAGGTTAGGTTAGGTTAGGTTAGGTTAGGACAGGTTAGGATAGGTTAGGTTAGGTTAGGTTAGGTTCGGTAGGTTAGGTAAGGTTAGGTTAGGTTAAGTTAGGTAGTATTCGAGGTGTTTGATGGAGTTAGGTTAGGTAAGGTTAGGTTAGGTTAGGTTAGGTTAGGATAGAGGTGTTTGATGGAGTTAGGTTGGGTTAGGTTAAGTTAGGTTAGGTTAGGATAGAGGTGATTGATGGAGTTAGGTTAGGTTCGGTTAGGTGAGGTTAGGTTAGGAAAGGTTAGGTTAGGTTTTGGTTCTTGGTTATAGTGATTTGAGGGGGACTTCTATAAAAAAAAAGAAAGTTGGATGGTGATGTTAAACTTAGTTTCTGGCGATTTTTGATGGTGATTTGGTAGTATTCAGTGGTGATTTGGTAGTAATCAGTAGTGTTTTCGGGAGTATTCGGAGGTGTTAGGTTAGGTAAGGTTATGTTAGGTAAGGTTAGGTTAAGTTAGGTTAAGTTAGGTTAGGCTAGGTTAGGTTAGGTAAGGTTAGGTTAGGTTATGTTAGGTAAGGTTAGGTTAGGTAAGGTTAGGTTAAGTTAGGTTAAGTTAGGTTAAGTTAGGTTAGGACAGGTTAGGATAGGTTAGGTTAGATTAGGTTAGGTTCGGTAGGTTAGGTAAGGTTAGGTTAAGTTAGGTAGTATTCGAGGTGTTTGATGGAGTTAGGTTAGGTTAGGTAAGGTTAGGTTAGGTTAGGTTAGGATAGAGGTGTTTGATGGAGTTAGGTTGGGTTAGGTTAAGTTAGGTTAGGTTAGTTAGGTTAGGTTATTTTAGGTTAGGTTAGGTTAAGTTAGGTTAGGTTAGGATAAGTTAGGTTAGGTTAGGTTAGATTAGGATAAGTTAGGTTAGGTTAGATTAGGTTAGGTTAGGTTAAGTGAGGAACGGTTAGGATAGGTTAGGTTAGGTTAGGTTAGGGTGTGTGTGTGTGTGTGTGTGTGTGTGTGTGTGTGTGTGTGTGTGTGTGTGTGTGAGTGTGTGAGTAACTTATAAGGTAAGCAAAATTATTTACCTTGTATCAGTGGATTAATTCATTTTAAATAATATGAGGAAGGATTAATTCATTTTAAATTAATATGAGGAAGTAATTATAACTTGATGAAGAGAGACTTTTAGTTCATTAAAGTTAAGTCATATTTACCCCTTCATGAAAAATGTATCACTCTACCTGAACACCAAGAATTACACCGAGATTAATATATGCCGGTTCATTCATTAAAAAAAAGAAATGTTTAATAAAAATTTTTAAGACATGATGAAGTTTTTAAAACAATCAAACCTTACCATGAAAAATGTATTGAGGTAGAATACAAATGTTTTATCTCAATCTTCCTCTTATTATTTTAAAATGAACTAAAAAGCAATGACCTCACCAAATTTTAGAATAAGAGAACACAGTAAGGTCTGTCCTGAGTTGACGCAGGTGTTCATGATTATCTTAAATCTACCTTTGGTGTGAACCGCATTACACTGTGGCGTCGGGGGGAAGGGGTGGCCCACAATGAGTCTCTCAGAGCGAGGAAAGTGTTTCTATTCGGAAATCGAGTAAATATTTCTACCAGTGTGTGTATGTGTGTGTGTGTGTGTGTGTGTGTGTGTGTGTGTGTGTGTGTGTGTGTGTGTGTGCGTGTGTGTGCGTGTGTGTTAGGTGTCATAGAGTTTTTTGTGAAAATCTTGGTTACAGTAATGCCATTAGTTAAAACGAGTAAAATTTGTTTGTAATTGATGAGGGTAATGTAGTCGAATTAGAGTTACCGAAAAAAAGATGATATAAGTGGGTTGTGATGAAATTAGTTTAAAAACGATATTCAAAGGTGTTTTGAAGGTGTTCAAGGGTGTTTATGTGAGTATTCAAATGATTATGAGAGTGTTTTGGGGATGTTCAAAGTAAAGTGTTTGAGTTAGTTTTTGTGACTTTTTTTCTGATGTATTGTGTCCCCTTAATAACTTTAATGAACTAAAAGGGTAAAAACGAGAAAATGCCTAGTCTGGAGACTGAGGGATGAGTTGTAATTTAATGAAATGTGTAAGTGCAGATAAATTAGAGATGTCAAATCTTATTTGGGAGTACTCAAATAGTGTTTTGGAAATGTTCAAAGGTGTTCAAAGGTGTTTTGAGTGTGTTCAAATGTTTTTTGAAGGTGATCAAGGGTGTTTTGATTGAATTCAGCGTGTTTTAGTAGTATTCAATGGTGTAATTGGGAGTACTCAAATTGTGTTTTTTGGAAGTGTTTCAGTGTTGATTGAAAAATGTTCAAAGGTGTTTTTGAAGGTGTTCAAGAGTGTTTTGAAGGTGGTCAAAGGTGTTTATGTGAGTATTCAAATGATTTATGAGAGTGTTTTGGTGATGTTCAAAGTAAAAGTGTTTGAGTTAGTTTTTGTGACTTTTTCTGATGTACTGTGTCCCCTTATTAACTTTAATGAACTAAAAGGGTTAAAACGAGAAAAATTTGGGTTAGTTTGAGTTAGTTTTTGTGATAATGATGTGTTGTATTTTGTAAAGAAATTGTGGGTATTAACGAAAAAAAATGCGACTTTCTGATGATGAAAAATTTGGGTTAAGAGTGAAAATGTTTCCCTATGTTGTATATGTGTAGGGGTAAAGTTCGACATGATTCAGCTTGTATGTGTGACGTCACTGACAGAAGGTATGTGTTCTCTTATTAACTTTAATGAACTAAAAGGGTCGACAAGATTCAGCCTATGTGTGTGGGGGGGGTCATCGCGTGACGTCACACTTGTTTAGACCTGTAGTAAGCATGTCCCCATAGGAGGAGTCTATTTTGAATGCTTATACCCAGAGGGGGGGGAATCCAAAGCTTGATCCGAGGAGATAGAGGAGAAATACTTGGACATAGAGGGTAGAAGTGGATGGTGGGGGAAATCTTTGTAATATTGATATCGAGAAAACTTGATCCGAGGAAATGGAGAATTTCGAAACCCCCATAGGGGGGAATCCAAAAAATTTGATCCGAGGAAATCGAGTCTTGGTAATATTGAGAAATTTTGGGATTGGGGGTGGGGGGTGAAAGTGGGGGGAGGGTGAACCTCAAAAATCTTGATCCGAGGAATTGGAGTCTTGGTATTATCGAGAAATTTTTGGGGTTGGGGGGGTGAAACTTGGAGGGGGATCCGAGGAAGTGGAGACTTTGATATTGAGAATTTTTGGGGGATGGGGGGTGAAAGTGGGAGGGGGATCCGAGGAATTGGAGACTTTGATTTCGAGAAAAATTTGATCCGAGGAGATCATAAGAATTTCGAAACCCCCATAGGGGGGAATCCAAAAAATTTGATCCGAGGAGATGGAGTCTAGGTATTATCGAGAAATTTTGGGATGGGGGTGAAAGTGAGAGGGGTAATCCAAAAATTTGATCCAAGGTGATGGAGACTTTGATTTCGAGAAATTTTGGGATGGGGGTGAAAGTGAGAGGGGGAACCTCAAAAATTTGATCCGAGGAGATGGAGAGCACAAGAAAATGAAATTGAAAAAAAATTCGAAAAAAATCGGAAAAAAATTCGAGGCGCCGGGGCGATCCGGACGACGCTGCAGAAGGCGCAGCAGAAGGCGCGGGCGGGGGTCGCGAAAGGCGCGGGCGGGGGTGGCGAAGGGCGCGGACGGGCGCGCGGGCGGGCGCACGGCGCGACGGGGGGTCGCGAAGGGGGGTCGTGGGCGGGGGTCGTGGGCGGGGGTATTGGTTGGGTGGTCAAGGGTGAGGCAGTCTGGAGGGCGAGGTCAAGGTCAAACCGGAAGTAACACCTAGGTGTGAAAAGGGGACCCTCCAGCTGCTGGCCCTAGACCGGATACACCGCTCAGTGGAAGGCCCTAGACCGGATACACCGCTCAGTGGAAGGCCCTAAACCGGATACACCGCTGAGAGGAAAAAATAACTACTTATATATATATATATATATATATATATATATATATATATATATATATATAATATATATATATATATATATATAATGTCGTGCCGAATATGTAAAACTGGTCAATTAGCAAGAACTCATTTAAAATTAAGTCATTTCTAAAATTTTCTCTTATACATTTAAAGATATATTTTTTTCATTAATGTTGATGTAAAAATTTATGATTTTGCACCAAAAGGAACTTAGAAAACTTACCTAACCTTATTATAACAAGCACAATTTATTTTAGCCTAACCCAACTAAATACATTTTAGATTTGTTTACAATAATTTAATACTAAACAAACACAGCGAAATATATTTTTTTAGTTAGGTTCAGAATGATTTTGGCGAAATTATTGCATACACAAATTTTCGCTTGTCCTATATGGCAAGCTGAGCGTTCCTTTTTAAGCCAAGATCGCAAGTTCTGCCTATTCGGCACGACATACATATATATATATATATATATATATATATATATATATATATATATATATATATATATATATATATATATATATATATATATATATGTCGTGCCGAATAGGCAGAACTTGCGATCTTGGCTTAAATAGCAACGCTCATTTTGCCATATAGGACAAGCGAAAATTTGTGTATGCAATAATTTCGCCAGAATCATTCTGAACCTAACGAAAAAATATATTTCACTGTTTTTGTTTAGTATTAAATTACTGTAAACAAATCTAAAATATATTTAGTTGAGTTAGGCTAAAATAAATTGTTCTTGTTATAATAAGGTTAGATAAGTTTTCTAAGATTCTTTTGGTGCAAAATTAAAATTGTTTACATTAACATTAATGAAAAAAATATATCTTTAAACGTATAAGAGAAATTTTTAGAAAGGATTTAATTTTAAATGAGTTCTTGCTAATTGACCAGTTTTACATATTCGGCACGACAATATATATATATATATATATATATATATATATATATATATATATATATATATATATATATATATATTATTAACACATCGGCCGAAAAGAGAAAAAACTTTCATCATTCACTCCATCACTGTCTTGCCAGAGGGGTGCTTTACACTACAGTTATGAAACTGCAACATTAACACCCCTCCTTATGAGTGCAGACACTGTACTTTGCATCTCCAGAACTCAAGCCCGGCCTGCCGATTTCCCTGAATCCCTTCATAAATGTTACTTGGTTCACACTCCAACAGCACGTGAAGTATTAAAAGCGATTTGCCTCCATTCACTCCTATCAAATACTCTCACGCATGCTTGCTGAAAGTCCAAGAACCTCGCACACGAAACCTTCTTTACCCCCTCCCTCCAATCTTTCCTAGTCCGTCCCCTACCCCACTTTCCCTCCACTACAGATTTATAGACTCTCGAAGTCATTCTGTTTTGTTCCATTCTCTCTACATGTCCGAATCACCTGAACAACTCCTCCTCAGCCCTCTGGATAATAGTTTTGGTAATCCCACACATTCTCCTAATTTCCAAGCTACGAATTCTCAGCATTATATTCACACCACACATTGCCCTGAGACATGATATCTCCACTGCCTCCAACCTTCTTCTCGTTGCAACATTCATTACCCATGCTTCACATCCATATAGGAGTGTTGGTATAACTATACACACATTCCCCTCTTTGCCTCCAAGGAAAACGTTCTGTCTCCACAGACTCCTAAGTGCCATACTCACCCTTTTCCCCACATCAGTTCTATGAGTCACCTCATCCTTAATAGACCCATCTGCTGACAAGTCCACTCCAAAATATCTGAATACATTCACCTCCTCCATACTCTCTCCCTCCAATCTGATATCCAATCTTTCGTCATCTAATCTTTTTGTTATCCGCATCACCTTACTCTTTCCTATATTCACTTTTAATTTTCTTCTTTTACGTACGTTACCAAATTCATCCACCAACCTCTGCAACTTTCAGAATCTCCCAAAAACACAGTGCCATCAGCAAAGAGCAACAACTCCCACTTTGTGTTTGAATCTTTATCTTTTAACTCCACGCCTCTTGCCAAGACCCTTGCATTCACTTCTCTTATAACCCCATGTATAAATATATTGAACAGCCACAGTGACATCACACATCCTTGTCTAAGGCCTACTTTTACTTGGAAATAATCTCCCTCTCTCCTACTTACTCTAACCTGAGCCTCACTATCCTCGTAAAAACTCCACTGCTTTCAGTAACCTACCTCCTGTACCATACACCTGCAACATCTGCCACATTGCCCCCTGTCCACCTTGTCATATGCCTTTTCCAAATTCATAAATGCCACAAAAGCATCTTTAGCCTTATCTAAATATTGTTTACCTTTACGTTTCACTGTAAACACTTGGTCTACACACCCCCTACATTTGCTAAAGCCTCCTTGTTCATCTGCTATCCTACTCTCTGTCTTACTCTTAATTCTCTCAATAATAACTCTACCATACACTTTACCAGGTATACTCAACAGACTTATTCCCCTATAATTTTTGCACTCTCTTTTATCCCATTTGCCTTTATACAAAGGAACTACGCATGCTCTCTGCCAATCCCTAGGTACTTTACCTCCTTCCATACATTTATTAAATAATGGTACCAACCACTCCAAAACTATATCCCCACCTGCTTTGAACATTTCTATCTTTATCTCATCATTCCCAGCTGCCTTACCCCCTTTCATTCTTCACACTGCCTCACGAACTTCCCCCACATTCACAATTCGCACTTCCTCACTCCTACAAGATGTTATTCCTCCTTGCCCTACACATGAAATCACAGTGTCACTATCTTCGTCAACATCTAACCATTCCTCAACATATTCCATCTTCCCAATACCTCTAACTCTCCATTTAATAACTCTCCTCTCCTATTTTTAACTGTCAAATCCATTTGTACCCTATGCTTCCTCAACTTATTAATCTCGCTCCAAAACTTCTTATTTTCAACAAAATTTGTTGATAACATCTCACCCACTCTCCCATTTGCTCTCTTTTTACATTGCTTCACCACTCTCTTAGCCTCTCTTTTTCTCTCAATATACTCTTTCCTCCTTGCACCACTTCTATGTAAAAATCTCTCATATGCTAACTTTTTCTCCCTTATTACTCTCTCTTTACATCATCATTCCACCAACCTCTCTTCTTCCCTCCTGCACCCACTTTCCTGTAACCACAAACTTCTGCTGAACACTCTAACACTACATTCTTAAACCTACCTCACACATCTTCAACCCCATTGCCTATACTCTCACTAGCCCATCTATCCTCCAATAGTTGTTTATATCTTACCCTAACTGCCTCCTCTTTTAGTTTATACACCTTCTCCTCTCTCTTACTTACTGCTTCTATTTTCCTTGTATCCCATCTACCTTTTACACTTGTGGTAGCTACAGCTAAAAAGCGATCTGATATATCTGCAGCTCCTCTATAAACATTTACATCTTGAAGTCTACTCAACAGTCTTTTATCCACCAAAACATAGTCCAACAAACTAGTGTCATTTCGCTCTACATCATATGTTGTATTCTTATCTTCTTTTTCTTGAACTACGTATTACCTATAACTAAACCCCTTTCTATACAAAGTTCAATCAAAGGCCCCCATTATCATTTACACCTGCTACCCCAAACTTACCTACCACACCCTCTCTAAATGTTTCTCCTACTTTAGCATTGAGGTCCCTTACCACAATTACTCTCTCACTTGGTTCAAAGGTTCCTATACATTCGCTTAACATTTCCCAAAATCTCTCTCTCTCCTCTACACTCCTCTCATCCCAAGGTGCATACAAGCTTATTATGAACCACTTTCATATCCGACCCTTATTTTAATCCACATAACTTTTGAATTTACACATCTATATTCCCTCATCTCCTTTCATAACTGATCCTTCAACATTATTGCTACCCCTTCCTTAGCTATAACTCTCTTAGATTAATTTCTCCCCTCTGAAACTCCCCTACTCCCTTCAGCTTTGTTTCGCTTAGGGCCAGGACATCCAACTTCTTTTCATTCATAACATCAGCAATCATCTGTTTCTTATCATCCGCACTACATCCACACTCATTCAAGCATCCCAGTTTTATAAACAAAAAAATCTAATTTTTAGTAAGTGTGTACAGGAGAAGGGGTTACTAGCCCATTGCTCCCGGCATTTCAGTCGCGTCATACAACACGCATGGCTTACCAAGAAAAGATTCTTTTCCACTTCCCTATGGACAATAGAGGGGAGAAAAAAAAAGAACAAGAGCTATTAAGAAAAGGAAGAAAAACCTTGATGTGTGTATGTATATATATGATGTGCATGCTTGTGTAGTGTGATTGATGTAAGTGTAGGTAGAAGTAGCAAGATATGCCTGTTATCTGGCATGTTTATGAAACAGAAAAAAGACACCAGCAGTCCTACCATCATGTTAAACAGTTACAGGTTTCTGTTTCACAGTCACCTGGCAGGATGGTAGTACCTTCCTGGGTGGTTGCTACCTACCAACCTATTACCTGTAATATATATATATATATATATATATATATCTATATATATATATATATATATATATATATATATATATATATGTGTGTGTGTGTGTGTGTATCAATGTTTATTTCAGTGTATAAGCTGGTGCAGAACAAGCCACATGGGGATGGAATCTTTAGCTTAAGATCATTTGCAGTGTTTCGTCATCTGGAGCTATTCCATCTTAAAAATTTAGCAAGAAATAATATGTGGGTGGCTAGCCGCCTATGGCTGCTAGTCACCCACTCTTTACTTCACTTATCCCTCACTTACTGGATAAAGGGAGAGGAAACCTCTGAAGCCGACCGAAAGCATGTTACGTAATATAGAAAGGTCATAGTCACCTTACAAACGCATCCTAATCACTATCACTGTTCCGTATTATTTCTGTTGACCTTCATCTCAGCAAGAGGCTGAAACAATGAGAATTGGCAGGTGGGTGGAAGAGTTAGACGGGATGGCAGGTGGGTGTGAGAATGAGCAGACCGAGCAGGCAGGTAGTAGTCACCTGGGAGGGCCGGAAGGGAGGTGAGGTGGGAGGGAAAGCAGTGCTTTATCCGCTACTTTCCTCGTACGCTAATTCTTACCTTTGCATCCCTACCTGAGGCTACTCATTGCTTGACTAGTCAAGTTGTCAGTGGCTCCCAGGACCCCCAACACTCTTAGCCTCTTTCAAGCTCCCACAAACGGAGGATCAAGCTTTCACCACGTCTTGAGCTGAATAATTCACATGGGTTTAGCGCTTAATATGAATTAAAGCAACAAACAATTTTCATCCAGTTATTCGCGTTTGTCTGATTTTAAAGCTGTGTGAAGCTACCAGTTTTTGTCTTTCAAACAATTCTCACATTTTACTTCACCTTTTTAAAATATCTCGTTAATATTAACACTTAAGAATTTAGTTCATAAATTTTCATGTAATACCAAATGAATGCAAAAACGTAACTGAAAATTTTGCCTATATTCAGCGCCAGTGTCTTACAAAATTTCCGGACAAGCCATGTTAGAGCCATATCAGGGTGCCAATTAATGTGCCAGGGACAAGCTCGGAAATTTCCAAAGATATTGTCGTGTGTGTGTGTATATATATAAGAATATATTTTAAAAACATTTTTTAATAATTATTAAAGAGAACTTTAGTTACATTAATTAATTAAAATACAATATACACTTAGACGACTGACGCCTCGTAGCTGAAGTGTAACTCAACACTGACATATTACCTGACAGGCATTGCGGTTTAATTGTATTTATGACAAAATGCAGTGCAGTCTAGTGTATTGCAGCATAAGAATGTGTTGCAGTAAGCACCAATGATGTGAGTTGCAGCGAACACCACTGATATTCTTTGCAGAAGACAGCGTTAAAGTGTGCTGCAGTACACAGCACTGATGTTCGCTGTATGTTTTAGTGGCGACAGCATTACAGTGTGTTGCAGTAGTCACTCAGTTGAGCTTCAGTAAACGCCATTGGTGTGTGCTGCAGTAGATATCACTGATGTGTGTTGTAGTAGTTGTCACGTATATTTATTACTAATGTGTACTGCAGTAGACGTCACTGATGCTTACTGCTGTAGATGTCACTAATGTGTGCTGCAGTAGACGTCATTGATGCTTACTGCTGTAGACGTCACTTATGTGTTCTGCAATAGACGTGACTGTTGTGTGCTGTAGTAGACGTCACTGATGTTTACTGCAGTAGACGTCACTGTTGTATGCTGCAGTATACGTCACTGATGTCTACTGCAGTAGACGTCACTAATGTGTGTGCTGGAGCAGACGTCACTGATGTGTGCGCTACAGTAGACGTCACTGAGGTGTGTGTTGCACTAGACGTCACTGAGGTGTGTGCTGCACTAGACGTCACTGAGGTGTGTGCTGTATTAGACGTCACTGATGTGTGTGCTACAGTAGACGTCACTGATGTGTGTGCTGCAGTAGACGTCACTGATGTGTGTGCTGCAGTAGACGTCACTGATGTGTGTGCTGCAGTAGACGTCACTGATGTGTGTGCTGCAGTAGACGTCACTGATGTGTGAGCTGTAGTAAATGTCACTGATGCTTACTATAGTAGACGTCACCGATGTGTGAGCTGTAGTAGACGTCACTGATGCTTACTATAGTAGACGTCACTGATGTGTGTGCTGCAGTAGACGTCAATGATGTGTGTTACGGTAGGTAGCTCTGATGTTTGTTTCACCTTACTTTTATATCATGCATTTACTGTGCTCAACAACTCCTCAAACATACTAAAGCACTGAGTTAAAAACAATTGAAGTAACGAATGCTTTACTCAGCAACTCTACAGAAGTTATAAAAGAGCTCACAACACTCACTAACTAATGTTATCAGAACCAGATAACCACAATGTCTTCCACCTGATCTAATAAACAGTTATCACAACGAATAATTCGCTTTACCCGTTTTCTTCCAACACCTGGGCGATTAGCATGATCCGGTATTTCAGTCACTCAACCATTACACGTCCTGTTACAATAACTGAAGCTAAGAGTCCCAGAAGAATTCATACTATATATTTTTTTTTTTCGGAAACCGCTGCTGGGGGTTCAGAACAAACTATGGAACGGCTGGAGTTTGAACCCATGGTGAGTGAGTCTTAAAACTCCAGGCAGGTGCGCATGCCACTGGGCCAGCTGGCCACAATACGACCCACCCAACTAGGTATATTTTTGTACACCAAAGGAAGGTTAACACGAGCCCAACTATGACCACAAATGCAAGTTTTTAAAGATGAATCTTTCTCCAGAGTGACGGAAATCATGAGTTCAAGAAGCTTGCTGCTGGGAAGCTCTAGGAATCTGCTGCTAGGAAGTTTACTGTAGAGAGTCCAGAGTTCCTTGAAGCTCTTGATGAGAAGTTTGTTGTTGTGAAGTCCTATTATTCTGCTGTTGGGGAGTTGCAGAAGTCTACTGTTGGGAAAGGTATTGTTTTCTTATGAATGGACGAGCAAGTCTATGATAGGTAAGCTATTCTGAAGCTTGACAGCAACATACTCTTATTGTTTTACCCTGTGTGTGATAGAGGTAAATAAGAGAGTTAAAAGATCATTTTACTTTCATTGAGTGAGCCGAGAATGGTATTGCTGTATCCCTGAAGTCTAACCTTCTCTTCCTGGATGCACACAAGTGTAATAGAGAAGGTGGTCATAATATTATAATGCAGAAAAATTCAAAGTGTATGCTTTCGTGTATGCGTTTCCGTATGCTTTCGTGTATGCGTTTACGTATGCTTGGACGTATGTATGCTTGTGCGTATATATGCGTGAGTGTTTACATACTTGTGTATTTGTGTGAATATGTATGCTTGTACAGATGTATACTTGTGTATACACAGTTTCACACAAATATCAGTGTGCAAGTGCGAATATGAGCATTTGTGTATGAGTGCGTATGTGTACGTCTACATATGTATAATTTTCCACACATACATGCATGTAATTATGTATGCATAAACAAATTTATGCTTGTCTAAGTATCTCTTTACTTATATGGTGTTTACGTGCACTGATGCATTTGTTCATATGTACACGTGTAATGAATTCCTGTGAATATGTATTTATGTGTGTAATGTAAAATTAATATCTCGTGAATAGCTAAACAAAATTGCTGAAAAATTTGCGTGGAGATGACATGAAATTTTTGGGAGGATCTGCTCAATTTCTTAATAACTCATTTTCGTTGTGTTCCAAATGAGTAAATATGATGTTCTTACAGTTTGATAAATAAACTAGCTAATATAAAGCTGGAAAGTCCACTAAAGTGTACTATCGGGGAAAATTTTAATCCGACCCAACGAGACATTCTCTATTTGTTGCATATAATCACACAATTCTAAGCTTATTAACTATGTTACAATATTAACAAGTTTGCACCTACCATTCAAAACATATTCTTAGTAATATACACTAGTGTCCATGACTTGAAGCTGTGCAGAATAAACATTCTTCAGTTAATAAATAGGTGTCATTATCGTAATTTGTTTGATATAATTGGGAATGGGACGTCTGCAGGACAATACTCATGCGAACTTTCACTTAAGCAAAGCACATAAGTACTAGAAGTATGAAATTGTAAAGATGAGTCTAGTTATGCCATGAGATTTAACCATTCCTGGTTTATTATCCATCAGAGTATTTTAGCAAATTTGAGCGGACAAAACCTAAATCAAATGAGTTGTATCCTTCTCCAAAGAGACATCAGCCATCATGGGTTCAAGATGTTCAACTTAGGCATGTTAATTGGTCCTATTAAGCAATACACACTCAATCATTAAGATATACAACAAATTCACCTTTAAGAACAATTACTTTATTGTGAGCTAAGAAATCGTCATCTTACTGAACAAAGCTGGGAAAACAATGTGATAAATGAGAACCTGAACTAAAATTTCGAGAGAAAGAGCTTAGTTGTACTATAAGTATACTTCACACAATTACCTTTTCGAACAAGGTGTTGGTTGGAAAGCGAGAGGCGCTGCCTCTTTATGCGAAGACGATGGATAACTGAGCTCTTCAAAGGCAGCAGACAGTCTGAAGAATGAAAAGTAACACTGGCTAGAGAAACTGAAAGCGTTGAGCTCAAATTGAATGCCTCAGATTCCAGGAAAGGCAAAAGAGGCAAAATACTTCTCATTCGCATAATGTCAAGTTCAAAAGCAACATCTAGTAAATGGTTTTTGATTAATGAAGGTAGAACACGCACGACAACAAAGAAATGAGTATAATTCTTCATTTCCTGAAGTACTTTGTGCTCAGGAGCCGCCTAAAAATTGATAACCCAAATGAATTCTCAGTGAGCTAGAAGCAAAATGTTGCGTACATCCCCACTGTCTCTGACATAACCATTAACATTAATTAAAAACCACTGACATATCCTCGCTCCACAAAATTATTGGTTGATAGCGTTGATGTCCAAAATTATCAGAATTTTTTTAAAGATTGATGAAACTTAAGTTTGCTATTCACATGAAATAGGATCAACCACCCAACCCAGGTCAGCAATGATTCATAACAGGTCTCTCCTGCCTTTGCAACTGCTTCGCCATTACGTGATGATCGTGGATAAATTAGAAGACAAGATGAATGTAAATGTAGTGTATACAAACTTTGCAAAAGCCTTTGACAATTGCAAACATGAGGTAGTTACGCATTGTATATAAATAACTTGAAACGTGGGCAAATGGATATTTAACTTCCTACCAAATAGAATCCAAAAACTGTCAGTAAACAGAAAGAGATCAAGGATTGCTACATTGAAAATTCCTGTTCCCCAAAGCACATTACTGCTGCTTCTGTTTCTCATTCGCATTGTAACATAGTGCGGTGGTTCATGTCCCAGTCTATTACATCCTTGGCATCCACAGAAAACACAAGGAGCTTCCATAATGATATAAACCAAGCCTTACAGTTGGCTACGGCCAACAACTTCATGGTAACTAAATTAGTAAGCTTATTTAGGTATACACAAATACAGTTACATAGATTATAATACAAAGCAGCATATGTGTGGAGAACCTAGGATAATCCAAAAAAGTCAAACAAAGTGACTTATTTCTATTTCGGTTACTACGTTGTGAAAGGATGGGTGAAAGAAAAATGAAACAGAAGTACAAGACAAACTCAAATTACTCATAAGTGTAATATGAAAAACATGGGAGTGATAATGTTAGAACTCCTCACTTTCAAGGAGCACACCAATATTCTTCTCACATCTGCAAGGAAAAATGATAGATTTTGATAACTAGAATGCTCCAAACATGAGATACCAAGCAGTGATGATACTCTTAAAGTTATTCCTTCTTTTTAGGATGGCATATTGCTATATGCAACAACATTGTCGAAGATCAGACCAATGACTGGATGATAGTTGGAACTGAAAGGATGAAGCTGACGCTGAAGAAGGTCCAGAAGGCTGCTCTGAAAACCAACAACTCTTTTTCCTTGTTATCAGATGAATCTGACTCGACTATCCAGGACCTTCCCAAGAAGATCATTCCACAGGAACCAACGTTAGTGACATAGTAAACGCCGGCAGTGAAGACATCTAAGGAAAGACCATCCCTGCAAAGACTGACAAGAATATCATGACGAATACAGCCAAGGGAGGTAAGAACATTGTTTCAATTGGGGACAATCAGGTTAAGTTTATGGATAGGGCATTTTTGCCTTAGAGTAGAGAGAGAGGGTGTGTTTACCTGTGGCCGGGATGGAGGATATCATTACCTGTGTGGAAAACATCATGAGATAATGGGAGCAATTCTGTCTCAGTGCTTGAGACAACGATGTTGGTAGGCATTGGAGTGTGGACCTGATTAGCAGATATAGGTCAGTGATAGACATAATTAGGTAGAAGGGAGAGAACTCTGTAATATGTGGCATTTTGTCAAGGAGAGGACTTAGAAATGAATGGTTGTCCAGGGCAATTGGTGTTAATTGCTGGCTGGATATTACGAAACTACTGGGGCCTAGGGGATTAAAATCCTTGTCTAAAAGAATATATGAAATAGAAAATAAACTACCCCAGGGTTATGTTAGTAATTCCATAAAAAAACTAAATCATTATTCAATGCTGCCGGTTTGATTATCAGAATGAATAGGCAAATCACTATTAGAAAAATATACATTTAATAATAATATATACAAACACTATATAGAGCACAACCGTCCTTCAGTGCTTTTCACAAATCAAATTCATTAGAATGCCCTAGGCTAGGACATAGAAGAAAACAAAATAAATAAATAAACATGGTGCTAGGTTCAACCGGGTACCATTAACTCCACTCTCCTAGCTTCTTGGTAAATACTATACTATTTTTTTTTAATCTCACCCAATACAACGGTTTCCCTACTGAATCACAAGGGCCAGGCCCATACCAGGTTCCAGGTGAGCATAAGGATACACTTAAAATTAGCCTACGGCCTGAGCCAAATAACAAAATAGTGCAGGATACTTAACTCCTTGTGGTTGGCGACATGATACCCAATGCTACTGACTGCTTAACCCCTGCTCACCGAGATCACGCTCTCCCCATAGTCACACTACACCAAGGAAAAATAGTCACGTTGTGACTCAACTCCCTGAGTGCGCCCTCAAACTGATAACATTATTTTTAAAATTATGGCGCACTTGTCTACAATACCTATCATTATGTACAACAATGCAGAAACCTGCATAATACCCCCATCACCAGAGGTCCCTCTCGGAACCTGGATGCAGCTAGTCAAAAGGAAAATTACCCTAAGTTTTGGAGCAACAGGAATAAACATCACCAAAATAAGCAGTACTTATACGCCGACATGTGAAACTCATTCAATGTAGATATTATCAGGTTTAACTCTAAATCAGCTCAGAGTCGTGCTTTATAGCTATACTCTTAAAGAAAACCAAACTAGGAAAATGCACAAGCACACCACAGTGCTGACCAAACACCGACCTTGATGTATTTTACCTATACGTCGTACAACCTTATATACTAATGAATAATAAGTTACCTCTCTACTTAATTATGACTTGAGAAATTCTAATTCTTTATACAACATTAGTGCCCAGTACCATAAATATCAATTTACAATATAACAGCAATGTTGCAAAAACAGGTACAAGATTTTAGTGACAAAAAATATAAGTAATAACAAGTCTCCAGAATTAGTGCAAATAAAAAAAAAATCATGAACATAATATTTACTGCATTGAAAAGAGAATCACATTTTCAAACCTGTGTTTCACAGCTATCTTTAGTAAAACTGGCTACTCAAAAGACACCTCTGGGAGAATCAGGAGAGCGCAGGAGGGAACAGTATCACACTCCAGAACCTGGGTAGTCTCTCAAAAATTTTGTTGGTGGGACTGTGGCCATAAAGATACACTGGGGTCATCACTGATGACTCGCAGGTGGGTAACCCAGACCTTCACCTACACTGTCATTCCAGGAAACTCTGGAATCACCCCACATTCGTGATTCAAAAAAAAAAAAAAAAAAAAAAAAGGTGGATCCCGGAAAAACAAAACACATAGGATCACTATTCATAACCCAGGATGGTGAGACATCACTGCCAAGCACCTCATTAACCAAACAACGTTTTGGTCCAACAGGCCATGGGATGCCAACATAAACAGAGGTGAGCCATACCAGCCAGTATCTAAAAAAAATTTTGCATACCTTACCTCGGCATGTATACTGACATGACTACCACCAAAACACACACACACACACACACACACACACCTATACTGGCCCATACTGGAGTATGCAGCACCTGTTTGGAACCCGCACTTGATAAAGCACGTCAAGAAACTAGAGAAAGTACAAAGGTTTGCAACAAGGTTAGTTCCAGAGCTAAGGGGAATGTCCTATGAAGAAAGATTAAGGGAAATCGGCCTGACGACACTGGAGGACAGGAGGGTCAGGGGAGACATGATAACGACATATAAAATACTGCGTGGAATAGACAAGGTGGACAAGGACAGGATGTTCCAGGGAGGGGACACAGAAACAAGAGGCCACAATTGGAAGTTGAAGACACAAATGAGTCAGAGAGATAGTAGGAAGTATTTCTTCAGTCATAGAGTTGTAAGGCAGTGGAATAGCCTAGAAAATGACGTAGTGGAGGCAGGAACCATACACAGTTTTAAGACGAGGTTTGATAAAGCTCATGGAGCGGGGAGAGAGAGGGTCTAGTAGCAACCGGTGAAGAGGCGGGGCCAGGAGCTAGGACTCGACCCCTGCAACCACAAATAGGTGAGTACAAATAGGTGAGTACACACACACACACACAAATGCAAACACACACACACACACACACACACACACACACACACACACACACACACACACACACACACACACACACACACACACACACACATACTGGATGGAATATGTGAAAGGAACTACTCAATACGAACAATACAGTCTGAGGGCCATAAGGTAGTAATTGCAGTAATGTACAATCTACCACAGAACTGCAGGAGACCAAGAGAAGAATACGACGACAGCAACAGAGCAATAATTAACACTAGCTAAGGTGGTCAGAAGAGCTCACATGGGGGGAGCAAAGTTACTAGTTATGGGTTATTTCAATCCCAAGGAGACTGGGAAACCCTGGAGTTCCATGGGGGTCCCGAAACATGGAGAGCCAAGATGATGCATGTGATACTGGAAAACCTCAACATGTTAGAGACACTATCAGAGAGAGAGGTGAGGATGATCCAGCATGACTGGACCTTGTATTCACCTTAAGTAGTTCAGACATCGAGGATATCACTTAGGAAAGGCCCCTTGGAGCTAGTGATCATGTGGTTCTGTGCTTTGCCTACATAGTTGAGCAACAAGTGGAGAGAGTAACAGGAACAGGACGGGAAAAACCAAACTACAAAAGGCGGCACTACACAGGCACGAGGAGCTTCCTGCAAGACGTTCAGTGGGAAAGAGAACCGTCAGGAAAACCACTAAAAGAAATGCTGGACTACGTGACAAAATGTAAGGAGGCAGAGGAGAGGTTTGTTCCCAAGGGTAACAGAGATAATGGGAAGATCAGAATGAGTTTTTGGTTCACCCAAAGGTGTAGGGAAGCAAAACCTAGGTGCGCCAGAGAATGGAAAAGGAACAAAAGACAAAGGACCCAGGAAAATAAAGAAAACAGCCAAAGAGCCAGCAACGAATATGCACAGATAAGGAGTCTCAGCGACGATACGAAAATGACATAGCATCGAAAGCCAAGTCTGACCCAAAGCTGTTGTATAGCCACATCAGGGGGAAAACAGCAATCAAGGACCAGGTAATCAGGTTGAGGAAGGATGGTGGGGAGTTCACAAGAAACGACCAAGAGGTATGTGAGGAGCTCAACATGAGATTTAAAAAAGTATTTACAGTGGAAGCAGGTAGGACTCCAAGAATTCAGAACAGTGAGGTACACCAACAAGTTCTGGATTAGGTACACATAACCGAGGAGGAGGTGAAGAAGCTCCTACATGAACTTGATACCTCAAAGACGGTGGGAAAAGACAACATCTCTCTGTGGGTCCTTATAGAGGGAGCAGAGATGCTGTGTGTACCATTAACAAAGATTTTCAACACATCCATTGTAACTGGGCAACTACCTGAGGTATGAAAAATGGCAAATGTAGTCCTAATTTTTAAAAAAGGAGACCTGTGTTACTAACGTGTATAGTATGCAAAATCATGGAGAAGATCATCAGGAGGAGAGTGATGGAGCACCTGGAAAGAAACAAGTGCATAATAGACAACCAGTACGGTTTCAGGGAAGGAAAATCCTGTGTCACAAACCTACTGGAGTTTTATGACAAGGTAACAGAAGTAAGACAGAGAGAGGGGTGGATAGACTGCATTTTCTTGGACTGCAGGAAGGCCTTCGACACAGTTTCTCACAAGAGGTTAATGCAGAAGCTAGGGGATCAGGTACACATAACAGGAAAGGCACTGCAATGGATCAGAGAATATTTGGCAGGGAGGCAACAACGAGTCATGTTACGTGACGAGGTGTCAGAGTGGGCGCCTGTGAAAGGCGGGGTTCCACACCTGGAGTTTACCTGGAGAGAGTTCCGGGGGTCAACGCCCCCGCGGCCCGGTCTGTGACCAAGCCTCCTGGTGGATCAGACCCTGATCAACCAAGCTGTTACAGCTGGCTGCACGCAATCCAACGTACAAGCCACAGCCCGGCTGGTCAAGTACCGACTTTAGGTGCTTGTCCAGTGCCTGCTTGAAGACTGCCAGGGGTCTATTGGTAATCCCTCTTATGTATGCTGGGAGGAAGTTGAACAGTCTCGGGCCCCTGACACTTATAGTATTGTCTCTTAACGTGCTAGTGACACCCCTGCTGTTCATTGGGGGGATGTTGCATCGTCTGCCGAGTCTTTTGCTTTCGTTGTGAGTGATTTTCGTGTGCAAGTTCGGTACTAGTCCCTCTAGGATTTTCCAGTTGTATATAATCATGTAACTCTCCCGCCTGCGTTCCAGGGAGTGCAGGTTCAGGAACTTCAAGCGCTCCCAGTAATTGAGATGTTTTATCTCCGTTGTGCGCGGCGTGAAGGTTCTCTGTGCATTTTCTAGGTCAGCAATTTCACATGAAGAGTGTCATCATGGGCTTGGCATCTTTAGTTTTGAAGGTTCTCATTATCCATCCTCTCATTATTCTAGCAGATGCGATTGATACAATGTTATGGTCCTTGAAGGTGAGATCCTCCGACATGATCACTCCCAGGTCTTTGACGCTGGTTTTTCGCTTTATTTTGTGGAAGGAATTTGTTTTGTACTCTGATGAAGTTTTAATTTCCTCATGTTTACCATATTGGAGTAATTGAAATTTCTCATCGTTGAACTTCGTATTATTTTCTGCAGCCCATTGAAAGATTTGGTTGATGCCCGCAGTGTCTGCAATGGAAGACGTTGTCATGCAGATTCGGGTGTCATCTGCAAAGGAAAACACGGTGCTGTGGCCGACATCCTTGTCTCTGCCAGATATGAGGATGAGAAACAAGATGGGAGCGAGTACTGTGCCTTGTGGAACAGAGCTTTTCACCATAGCCGCCTCAGACTTTACTCTGTTGACTACTACTCTTTGTGTTCTGTTTGTGAGGAAATTATGGATCCATCTACCAACTTTTCCTGTTATTCCTAGCACGCATTTTGTGCGCTATTACGCCATGGTCACACTTGTCGAAGGCTTTTTGCAAAGTCTGTATATATTACATCTGCATTCTTTTTGTCTTCTAGTGCATCTAGGACCTTGTAGTGATCCAGTAGTTGAGACAGACAGGAGCGACCTGCTCTAAACCCATGTTGCCCTGGGTTGTGTAATTGATGGGTATCTAGATGGTGGTTATCTTGCTTCTTAGGACCCTTTCAAAGATTTTTATGATATGGGATGTTAGTGCTATCGGTCTGTAGTTCTTTGCTATTGCTTTACTGCCTCCTTTGTGGAGTGGGGCTATGTCTGTTGTTTTTAGTAACTGTGGGACGACCCCCGTGTCCATGCTACCTCTCCATAGGATGGTAAAAGCTCGTGATAGGGGCTTCTTGCAGTTCTTGATGAACACGGAGTTCCTTGAGTCTGGCCCTGGGGCAGAGTGCATGAACATGTCATTTATCTCCTGTTCGAAGTCATTTGGCGTCAGGATAATATCAGATAGGCTTGTATTAACCAAATTCTGTGGCTCTCTCATAAAAAAATAATTTTGATCTTCGACTCTCAGTCTGGTTAGCGGCTTGCTGAAAACTGAGTCATATTGGGACTTCAGTAGCTCACTCATTTCCTTGCTGTCATCTGTGTAGGACCCATCTTGTTTAAGTAGGGGTCCAATACTGGATGTTTTTCTCCACTTTGATTTGGCACAAGAAAAGAAATACTTTGGGTGTCAGTGGAACGCCTTCCATCTTAGCAAAAAACTAATGGAAAATAATTAAAGAAACGACTCTACGAATAATAAGAATGACTTTGAACATTAAAATGGTATAAAATACCGACAGGTTGTTAGGTAAGACACATATGCAACAGTTAGGTATCTTTATTTCGAAACGTTTCGCCTACACAGTAGGCTTATTGTTTCATACGATGGAACAATGCTCTTCTCCAGACTGAGGGACTGACCACCTCAAAACTTTAAGGGTGATGGACTGATTACATCGTCTCCAGTACCTTCTGCTTCTATCAACTTTTCTGTACTCGACTGAAGAAGCCTACTGTGTAGGCGAAACGTTTCGAAATAAAGATACCTAACTGTTGCATATGTGTCTTACCTAACAAGAATGACTTTGATGATTTTACTTAAAATTTAAGTATAATAAAAATGGCCTTTGGTTCTGGTGCTGTAGATGGGCAGGAGTAGGTAAGGCCCTGGACAGATCTCTGATGTTAAAGATGATGTAGGTAATCCTGGGCGGATGGTACCAGTCCGATGTTTTGGATTCTCATGTACTACTTGGTTGGAGCACCGCAAGTAGGATAAATAAGGGCAGGTAGTAGTCGAACAATGTTAATTAGTCCCATTAACAAGAATCTTGCTCTTTTATCTGGCGTCTACCCTAGATGACCACGCCAGGAACAGAGCTGGTAATAAGAAAAAATAAACTGGTTACCAATGGTTATGATAATACAACATTTAGGAACGAAAAAGAGTGGTAGATGCCAAAATCATTACTGGTAACCAGCAAACAAAAGAAAACAATGAACAGTAAAACTCCTGGTAGATCACCTTACCTGATCAGGAGAAGAGTGGATGTGAAGTGACTCTCCAAACTTCAACCCACACCAGGTAAGGTCAGTACCACCAGGAGTTGAAACAAATCAGACACCAGGAACTAGAGTTTCGCCCCAGCCTGCTAGAGGGGGGGGGGTGCGCGACGTAACTCGCTAATGGTTCCTGGTTGCCTGAACAATCGTAACCCCACTTACAACCCACTTTTCCCTCACAAAAACCTCTCAAATTGGAGCCGAAATTGTTGGATTTGCAGTCCTGCATAACATGAGCATTAAGCAGATGGGCAGGACAGCTTTGGAACCCCAGCTAAGTCATGTCTATTTTGTGTTGAAATTCTGGCCAGTATTTTCTTCATAATTTAGGCAGGAGGGTTTGTATGACACACCGTAATCTCCAGACTAATTGGTGAATCTTATTATTAAAAATTTTCCTTCAATGTATATGTATTCACATTTTAAATTTAATATACAGTCCATATATTTATATTAATGTTTTTACCAGAATTCCTGGTGATGTATATTTCATTTGAAATTAATATAGGTCCAGAGTGACTTGTGGAGAGAGAGATTATAGTAGGTATCGAAGGGGGACATTTTTTGCGACCTAGGTGTCCTAAAATTCCTACTTGTCTCTGTAACCTTGATAAAGAATAATTTGTTACCATTTACTGGTATGTACCTAATGAGTTACATCCAGGTAAATTTAATTTTCCATATATGTGAGACTGAACAACTTTTAAGGAATTACACTAAGTAGATAAGAAAGTTTAAATGTATATACATAATACTTAAATTTTAAACAATAATCTTGAGGACACACAGATGTTATAGGCACACACAAGAATATTAATTCGACTTAACCTAGAATAACCAAATACAAACACTATGATATATTTCTGATCAGACGAGATATTCTCCAGTTATTTCACGGAAGTCAATTTGATCAATGAAATTGGCCGATAACTTACACAACCTAACATTAAGAGACTGACTGCTTCCTTTGTGGAAAATACATCAACACTAAGAAGTTTAAACCTGACCGAAAGATGCAGTTCCACTTGATGCAAAGAATCCAACAAAATGTGCCTATGCAGCTTTAACCCTTGAAACGTTACATACATTTCATACGATGTATCAACCATTGAAGGTTGATACCGTTCACATTTGTTAAATTTTAATGAGAGGGCAGCTACAGGCTGTTGCTATCACATTGGACCTGAGTAATGGGAGGCATTCAAATTCGATCAAAGCATGGGGAAGATAAATCCAGTTCCTTGGATCAAGAGCCCTCCTTAGCATCAATGAAAAATAATGCGATTAAGTACGATAATGTCATACGATTTCGAAATTGCAATTGGGCAATATAACATCTACACACTCCATTAAATATGCCAACTTTCTTCTAAGTTGAAATTTTAAAGCCGATCGGAGGAACCTATCACAATGAAACAAAATCTGGGAATGACCTACGTAGCCTTGTAAAGTAAAAGGACACAAGTGCAACTAATGTGACATTTATGGCTTGATAAAGCTCCTGGAGAGCGAAACGTTGCCACAATAAACGTCACATTAGTTGCACTTGTGTCCTTTTACTTTACATATTGTCGGTAATTCTACCAACTTTATTACTACGTAGCCTAGTTGATAGGGCACCACGCATGCAAATAATCCCATGAATGTTGCGTTGAAATTTTGAACTTAGTCGAATATATCATTCTCGAGCTATAATGAAAATTTGAGAAAGGAAACAAAAATGTTGATGAGAATGTTCCTAAAAATATGAAAGTCTCCCTCCTTAAGTTTTTCAACAGTTTAAAAACCCAGAGTAATAGTTTTTTTTCCGCTTTGCCTTTATCATTTACATTAAATTTTCAATTGTATATAATTCTGTAAGAAAAGATTTTTATTTTTATTTTATAAAAATCTAATTTGTTAAATTGGCAATTTTGATCAAACTGGCGCGCATACAGATCAAAATTAATAAAAAAATATTTCCTGTTAAGGTACACCTGAATTCAGGGTCTGAATTTGCTTTATAAAATTGACAAATTTAAATTTACTCAGCCCATAGTGAGTAACAAACTGTGTTTGAATAAGGAGTGTGAATGGTAAAAGTTTGAAACCGATCAGAAAAGGCATGCTCGAGTAATTCACATTTGGTTCCAACAATTCAAAGTAGTTTTCCCTTTCCAGAAATAATTTCAAATTTGCACGTAATCGGACTAAGCTCACGAGTTATCCTTCTAACAGAAATCATCGTCAATAATACAGTGAAGCCAATTAAAAGAAACATTTTTTAGTTATTGAACAAAATGAATGTTACTCTTTATTTAATCAAATTGGCAAATCGGAACATATGCCGACAGACAGCAGCGTGAGCCTAGTGGTCAGAAGTTACACCAGTTAGGTTAGGTTAGGTAAGGTTCGTCAGGAAACAGGACAAATGTTTCCTGACGCGGGTCTTAGTCAGATGATGACCCGCCTTTGGAGCTTTTGGTCATCTGACCGAGGCCTTCCGCTGGCTTACCGGTCCACCCCTTTAAAAATTATGGTCATTTATAACCATTGTTATATTTTTTACACCAGTGGTGAAAATCTGAAGCCGATCACATGAATACTTCAGTTATGACACAGATTCCTGCGATTCCAAGTTTTTTATTACTATTTTATTACGTCAAGAAAGTTTTCGTGGACGCAAATGAAGCTTAATGAATATTATCCTGGCTTTACCATGTATCAGCTAATAAATATGGGAAATATTGAAAATTATTTAACGTGATTTAACGGGAATAATTTTTTAAAAAATATTTTACATATAAAATGGTGAGATCTGCAACTGCTCATTTGAATTTCACTCTCCGCCGTCGCCTGAGTTATTGGCATTAGTTATGAATGTTGCAAGCTCCGCCATTGAGAGTTTTGGAAGTTATTCAAGCCATTTCAGGATGGTGGGAAGGAGTTCAACAATTTTACAATTTTGGTCCTATGACTAAATTTTTTTTTCATATTTTATTAATAAAATCCATACAACAAATATAAATCAAAATGAGAAAGCGTTACCATGTCTGCTATCCAACAAACGATATTGCATGCACACATCAGTATTCTGTGAGAAAGCAAAACCCCTTCCCACAATTCCTAGGATACAGACCAAGACATATAATATCAACAAAACATAATGGAGCTACCCTACAAAACAAAACTATACCATGGTTACAAATAAGAAAAATATCCACGATATGTAAAAATCTGTGTCTGCATAATACACTGGAAATAATCGTACTGCTTACAATAATGCATGACATAAACAATAGAATTACAACTGACGTAATACACCAGAAAAATTTAGTATGGTTATCCTAAAGTAGTAATCCCTCAAACCCCCCCCTCCGGCAGGATCCCACTTAACCCCACCAATTTATTCCTTACTACTAAATCTGCTTTCTACCGATCCATACCTTGTAACGACAGTGGTATAGTCATATCATCAGTAAGATATCAGAGGCATGTATGTACAGTACTTAGACACAATAATGGACCACTCTAAGAAAACCGCATCATATAAAGTATAGCACAACATAGGAAAGAAGTGTTCATATGACCAAAATTGGGGATGCCAATTGTTGAAAGATTTTGCTCCTCGTTACCACACAGAAGTATTGAAAAATTGAAGCCTATTGGATGAAAAAAAAGTACAGTAGGAAAAGTTCAGGCAACTTCTTTATGTTCCCCATTTAAATGTGCCTTATAAAACCAACATCTCTTGAACGTCTTTTCTTCACTCCCTTTCTTTTGCCTTTCTTGATATTCGCTTACTTTTACAAGGAACTCTCAAGAGCTCAGCAAAAACACTCGCTCGGATCAATACCTGGTTCTTGGGAAAATTAAAGTAAGCTCGTTTGTCCAGTATGAAAATCTAAATTTACTATGACTTAACTGTTTTCGTTCTAAGTTACCCAGGGATAACCAAACCTACAAATATACCTGCAGAACATTAGTCAAAATACTTAGAAATAACCCCCTCCAAACCTTTGAAAGAGAGCTTTAGAGGATGCTATGTTAATTCCTGGTTCATTTCAAAGTATTATTAGTGAGGATGACTTGATAAGGGCCATAGAGTGACTAGAAAATCTTTTAAAGATTCTATCCCAATGTGTTGTTTATCTGGGAATCGTTCCAGTAATTTTGTTGTAAACGGAGTTTAATAGAAAATTACTGGAGTTACAGGAAAGCATTAGTATCGACTTCCAATGTCAGCTGACATACCAAGGTCGTTGACTGAGAGGATTATTGTCTAGGATTCCCAGTGCAGAGCTGGTTTAACACAGATACGCTGGACAAACTCAACATTGGTATGATGCTGAATAAGTAGGTATTAAATCAATTACGTTAAACACCCGCACGAGCGCCAGCGCGCGCGCGCACACACACACACACACACACACACACACACACACACACACACGCACACATACACATGCACACACACAGACACAAACACACACACACACACACACACACCCACACACACACACACACACACACACACACACACACATGCACACACACAGAAAATGACATAGTGGAGGCAGGAACCATACATAGTTTTAAGACGAGGTATGATAAAGCACATGGAGCGGGAAGAGAGAGGACCCAGTAGCAACCGGTGAAGAGGCGGGGCCTGGAGCTAGGACTCGACCCCTGCAACCACAAATAGGTGAGTACACACACACACACACACACACACACACACACACACACACACACACACACACACACACAAATGACTTAGTGGAGGCAGGAACCATACACAGTTTTAAGACGAGGTTTGATAAAGCTCATGGAGCGGGGAGAGAGAGGGCCCAGTAGCAACCGGTGAAGAGGCGGGGCCAGGAGCTAAGACTCGACCCCTGCAACCACAAATAGGTGAGTACAAATAGGTGAGTACACACACACACACACACACGACATGACGGAAGGAATAGACTCTGAGGTGTCCCTGTTTGCAGTTGACGTGAAGTTGATGAGAAGAATTCACTCGATCGAAGACCAGGCAGAACTACAAAGGGATCTGGACAGGCTGCAGACCTGGTCCAGCAATTGTCTCCTGGAGTTCAATCCCACCAAGTGCAAAGTCATGAAGATTGACTTTGCACCGCAGACGGAGTACAGTCTAGGGGGCCAGAGACTACAAACCTCACTCAAGGAAAAAGATCTTGGGGTGAGTATAACACCAGGCACATCTCCTGAAGCGCACATCAACCAAATAACTGCTGCAGCATATGGGCGCCTAGCAAACCTCAGAACAGCATTCCGACATCTTAATAAGGAATCATTCAGGACCCTGTACACCGTGTACGTTAGGCCCATATTGGAGTATGCGGCACCAGTTTGGAACCCACACCTAGCCAAGCACGTAAAGAAACTAGAGAAAGTGCAAAGGTTTGCAACAAGACTAGTCCCAGAGCTAAGAGGTATGTCCTACGAGGAGAGGTTAAGGGAAATCAACCTGACGACACTGAAGGACAGGAGAGATAGGGGGGACATGATAACGACATACAAAATACTGAGAGGAATTGACAAGGTGGACAGACAGGATGTTCCAGAGATTGGACACAGTAACAAGGGGACACAGTTGGAAGTTGAAGACACAGATGAATCACAGGGATGTTAGGAAGTATTTCTTCAGCCACAGAGTAATCAGTAAGTGGAATAGTTTGGGAAGCGATGTAGTGGAGGCAGGATCCATACATAGCTTTAAGCAGAGGTATGATAAAGCTCACGGCTCAGGGAGAGTGACCTAGTAGCGATCAGTGAAGAGGCGGGGCCAGGAGCTCGGACTCGACCCCCGCAACCTCAACTAGGTGAGTACAACTAGGTGAGTACACACACACACACACACACACACACAACTGAGGAGGTGAAGAAGCTCCTGAGTGACTTTAACACATCAAAGGCGGTGGGACCGGACATCTCTCCGTGGGTCCTTAGAGAGGGAGCAGACACTGTGTGTGCCACTAACCAAAATCTTCAAAACTTCCCTTGAAACTGGGCAACTACCTTAAGTATGGAAGATGGCAAATGTAGTCCCCATCTTTAAGAAAGGAGACAGAAGTGAAGCACTAAACTGTAGACCAGTGTCACTGACCTGTATAGTATGCAAAGTCATGGAGAAGATTATCAGGAGGAGAATGGTGGAACACCTGAAGCGGAACAAGATTATAAACGACAGGCAGCACGGATTCATGGAAGGCAAATCCTGTGTCACAAACCTACTAGAGTTTTATGACAAGATAACTGAAGTAAGAAATGAGAGGGAGGGGTGGGTTGATTGCATTTTCTTGGGCTGCAAGAAGGCCTTCGACACAGTTCCTCACAAGAGATTAGTACAGAAGCTAGAGGATCAGGCACATATAACAGGAAGGGCACTGCAATCCATCAGAGAATACCTAACAGGGAGGCAACAGCGATTCATGGTTCGTGATGAGGTATCACATTGGGCGCCTGTGAAGAGCGGGATCCCACGGGGGTCAGTCCTGGGATCAGTCCTATGCTTGGTATATTTGAACGACATGACCGAAGGGTTAGACTCAGAAGTGTCTCTGTTTGCGTATGAAGTGAAGTTAATGAGGAGTTGGGACACAGGAACAAGGGGAAACTCCTGGAAGTTAACTGAGATGAGTCTTGGGGATGTTAGGAAATATTTCTTCAGCCTTAGGGTTGTCAAAAGTGGAACAATCTGGAGACTGATGTAGTTGAGGCAGGCTTTAAGTTGAGGTAGGAAAAGGCTCTTGGAGCAGGGAGAGAGAATGAACCTAGTAGCGACTAGCAAAGAGGCTGGGCCAGGAGCTAAGACTCGACACCAGCAACCACAAATAGGTGAGTACACACACAAAAAAAATACACATGAAACACACACACACACACACACGCACACACACACACACCATATTGGAGTATGCGGCACCAGTTTGGAACCCACACCTAGCCAAGCACGTAAAGAAACTAGAGAAAGTGCAAAGGTTTGCAACAAGACTAGTCCCAGAGCTAAGAGGTATGTCCTACGAGGAGAGGTTAAGGGAAATCAACCTGACGACACTGGAGGACAGGAGAGATAGGGGGGACATGATAACGACATACAAAATACTGAGAGGAATTGACAAGGTGGACAAAGACAGGATGTTCCAGAGATTGGACACAGTAACAAGGGAACACAGTTGGAAGCTGAAGACACAGATGAATCACAGGGATGTTAGGAAGTATTTCTTCAGCCACAGAGTAGTCAGTAAGTGGAATAGTTTAGGAAGCGATGTAGTGGAGGCAGGATCCATACATAGCTTTAAGCAGAGGTATGATAAAGCTCACGGCTCAGGGAGAGTGACCTAGTAGCGATCAGTGAAGAGGCGGGGCCAGGAGCTCGGACTCGACCCCCGCAACCTCAACTAGGTGAGTACAACTAGGTGAGTACACACACACACACACACACACACACACACACACACACACACACACACACACACACACACACACACACACACACACACACACACAATAAAGTTTAGAGGAAATATGAAGAATGGATACAGGGGAAGCAGAAGAGTATAAAGAAGACACACTGAATGCCGGTGGTGCCGTTGTGGTGATAGCAGTGATGTACAACCCTCCACTAAGCAACAAGAAACAAGCAAAGAAATTCATAAAATGAACAGAGCAATGGTAGTTACACCAGGAGTGGTGGCCAGAGAAGCCCACATGAGCAGGGGAAGTAACTGATTATGGTAGACTTTAACCTCAATAACCTTGACTGGAAGAACCTAGAGCCACATGGAGGCCTGAAACGTGGACGAGTAAGATGCTGCAGGTGGAACTAGACACCTTCATGCACCAACTTGTTACGGATACAACCAGAGAGAAAGTTAAGAGGATGAGGAAAAGACAAAGAAGATATGGCCTATGTAAGGCCCCTTGGTGCTAGCAACCACATGGCCCTAAGTTTGTAATAGAGTTTGAGGCAGCCCGGGAGGAATGTGAGAAGCAAAACTTCAAAAGAGGTGACTACATAGGAATGAGGCAATTTTGGTAAGAGGTGCAGTGAGAAAGAGAACTACAGGGGAAGACAGTAAATTAGATGATGGAGTTTGTGGCCAGAAAGCGCAGGGAGGCAGATGAGAATTTCGTACCTAGGAGCCATAGAAAGAATGTGAAGACCAGAATTATTTTGTGATTTACCAAGAATCGCAGAGTAGCCAAAGCCAAATATTCTAGTGCATGAAAAAAAATGGAAAACAAGGAGTTAAGCCGAATAGCCAGAAACGAGTATGTATGGATAAGAATAGAAGCTAAACGGCAATTTAAGAAAGCATCGAAATCCAAATCTGATCCAAAGCTGTTATATAACCACGTCAGGAGGAAAACAATAGTAAGGAACCAGGTAATCAGGCTGAAGATGGAAGAAGGGGAACTCACTTGGAATAACCAAGAAGTCTGTGAGAATGTCAGCAAGAGATTCAGGGGGGTATTCTCAGAGGAGACAGGAAGGCTGGCAGCAAGCCCAAACGGCAGAGTGCACCAGCGAGCGTTAGACACAATACACAAAATACTCGTGGAGAGAAGGTGAGGAAGCTACTACAAGAACTAAATACCTCGGTGGCGGTGGGACCAGATAATACACTCTGTGGATCATGAGAGAGGAAGCGAAGGCAATACATGTGCCTACCTCTCGCAACAATCTTCAAAAAGTTTATCGACACAGGGCAACTGCCGGAAGTATGGAAGACAGCAATTGCAGTCCTAATTTTCAAGAAAGCAGACAGGTATCGTTAAGTTACAGACCAGTGTTACTGGCATGCACAGAATGTAAATTTATGGAGTAGATTATAAAGAGATGAGTGGTGAATCACCTAGAATGAAGTGGGTTCATACATAACCAGCACTGCTTCAAAGATAGAAAATTCTGGGTCACAAACCAAATGGTGTTCTACAAGATAACAGAGGCGAGGCAGGATGTAGAGAAAAGGAGGGGTAGATTACATTTTCCTGGACTGCGAGAAGGCTTTTGACACAGAACAGCATAGGAGAAAAGTCCAAAAGTTTGAGGAGCAAAGTTACTAGCTGTGGGTGATTTAAAAATCACAAGCAGACTGACTGGGAAAACATGGATTCACATGCGGGGACCAAAACTGGAAGGATAAGATGATGGAAGTGTTACCGAAAAACCTCATGCATCAACATGTGAGGGATGCTGCCAGAACGAGAAGATGAACCAGCAATGCTGGACCTCATATTCACCCTGAGTGCTTTGGACATTGGAAACATCATATATAAAATTTCCTCATAGCTAGTGATCACGTGGTCGTGAGCTTCGAATACATTATAGAGTTTAAAGTGGAGAATGAAGCAGCATGAGTAGGACGGGAGAAGCCAGACTACAACAAGCATGAGGAATTTCCTACAGGAGGCATAGTATAAAAGCGACTGGTGGGAAAAAATAGTAAATGAAATGATGGAATACGTATCCATAAAATGAAGGAAGGGCACCAGAAACATGGGAAGACCAGAACGAGCTCCTGGTTCACCCAAAGGTGCAGAGAGCTTCTGTTGGAAAGCAAATTATTCATTGTTCATTATCCTTAAGAGTTACGTCTTACTCTTTTTCTTTTGCATAAAGGAACGACACAAAAATTCTTTCGCTTCTCAGTTCCCACTCCTTCTTTCTTACAAATATTAACTCGATACAGCAACTTATCTAAAATAATATCCTCACATGCTATCAGTGTCTCAGTCTTAAGTCCATTATTTCCTGCTGTCTCACTCTCCCTCATTCTTACTGCATCTTCCACCTCCTCCACACAGACCTCAAACTCTTCCATCTTAACATATTTTTATTCCTCTCTGCCACATTCATCTAACCACCACTTCCATTTCATCAGTTCCGATAAATAACATTGATTATTCTCTCCATCTCTTAAACACCTCCATTTCTTCATCTAGCACAGTAATTGACAAATATGTGTTCATCGTACCTGGTAAAAAATTACGCAGGTAACTTTGCTCACAAATGACACCAACGCACCTCACACGACTTATGTTGTAGATAACTAAAGCAGAGAGCTACGGCTACCCTCGTATGAGTTTGTAGACTAGACTCATACGAGTGATGTTCAGTGATTTTTTATGAGTTTATTAATTCTGAAGTTCTACATTCATGTAACTTTGTAATACGAAAGAAAGAAGGAAAGAAAGCTTGCCTAGTTGGCTGCTCTCTTTATCAGCTGATCTGTAGCCAGGGTGTTCTGTATTGCTTGTGTTATTTTTACATTACTCATGGTGTACACTGCTGTACAGTGTACAGCAGTGTACGTCATGGTTATTCTCTAAGATACTTATGTACCCCTTGGGAAGTGTATGTGTACTCCCACCCCTGGGAGTACACATACCCCAGGGTGGGAACCCCTGATCTAGCATCTCACACGTCCGTGAGTCCTACAGGCTTTCTAACCTATTTTTGTTATTTTAAAATGTTTCCCTCCCTTACAATGTTTCAGCAATTTTTCGAGTTGTTCTACATTTAGTCGTCTCCAGTTTGCTTTAATATTTCTGTTTTTCTATATTGTGAGTTCTCTATATCAATTTTACATTGTAATGTTCTGTATTATGTTCACTTTTCTCCCTTCTCTTCCCTTTATTCCTGTTTACATTTCTGTAAGTAGAAAACTCTGCTAGTTGCTTTTTATTTTTTTCCCATAAGCTAGATGCTGTTACTAAATACAGTAAGGCTGCATTTCAGTTCATAAGCACCAGATTAAATCAAACAAGATTCTGATACTGAAAAAACAATTAACAAACATATGCATGACCGCATCTCATCTTTCTCTTATTTGATATATGAAGGATATGCAATTCCAACAAGCTGATGAATTAGGTATCCCGGCGGTTGCAGATCATGTATCTTCTGAGTGTTCCCTGTTTAGTTTTCTAGATATGGTGTTCAAAGATATGTATCGGGATATTTCTATTGGTAAGTTTGCAGTGTACTTCGACCATGAGGTGGAAGTCATCTTCGATGAGGTGGTCCTCGAGGAAAGTAAAGAAGGCTGCCATTAGTTTCCTTCTTTAGAATGAACTGAATAGATTGTTCACTTGCATTGAGTCTATTTCTGTAGCTGACGAGGTTGAAACCTTCGAAAGCTATGATTAGATTTTCGTCCATGCAGCCATGTCACGTGACCTTGCTGGGGAAGATGTTGGAAAATCTCTGCCTCCAGTGTTTCCAATCCAGCAGATATTGGTAAGCCCATTACCATGCCAAAATTCTATAAGTAAAAAAGTCTCTCTCTCTCTCTCTCTCTCTCTCTCTCTCTCTCTCTCTCTCTCTCTCTCTCTCTCTCTCTCTCTCTCTCTCTCTCTCTCTCTCTCTCTCTCTTTTAAACAAGGTTTGACAAGGTTAAGTTATGGATCCCTAGCTTTATTGACAAGCTGTTTACAAGTTAAGGATTCCGAACTTTATTGACAAGTTGAGAGCTGTTACCTAGATCAGGTCACACACACACACACACACACACACACACACACACACACACACACACACACACACACACACACAGTTTTACAAGGTTAGGTTTAGGGTACCTTACACTTTAACAGCTGTTACCTATATCAGCTCATATAGAATTTTTTTCCTTGTTAAGCGCTATACAGACTGGGAACAGAATAAAGTTGGAACCATCTGTGGGCCAACTAACTTTATTTCGTAAAAGTCGATATGCTGTATGAACATGTTCCAGACTCTAGTCATCCTAGAAATAAATGATCTCAGATGAAGGGATGATCTAGAGAAGGGTAATGAGTGAAGTTGCGGTTAGCTGCCCATCTTATTGTGTAGAAGCTTGATTCTAGCTGTCCTTGGACTAGAACCAAGGAACCTTGACTATGTTAGCTTTGTACTTAACAATAAGGCCATCCACATTCTTCCTGTGTTGAAGACACTGCCGAAATGACAGATGTGGGTTTAAGCGAGAGATGAGTCATCTTGCTCTGCTTTCTGTTCTGTCATGAAGTTGCATATGAGACAGGGGGGGCAGGCAATCAAAGAAAGTGGAGCGTAGATCATACTTGTGCCTCATGCAGAATCTTGCAACCTCCACTGTTAAGATGATGCGAGATATTTCTAAGAGTTGGAAGCTTCTTGGCCGCTTTCGTTGCAAGATTTACATCGTGGTTCTTCATAGTCAGTTTAGAGTCAAATTTCACCTCAAGGATATTAACTTCATACAGGGATATCAACACTTCCCCATTCATTCTTACCGCTGATCCAGTATTACCATCATGGTGTCTAGAGACTCTGTCTTTCTCTCGTTTATTAATCCAAGAAAGGTTTTCCCATATCCTATTTGCACTACCCTTGTACCAAAGTGCATTCAGAAAATAAGATACAAGTTTCTAGAGCAGTTAAATCTCAGCACTGAAGATCTGAAGTCCTTCTGGCTAGCATTCACAAGTTATCATATCGAAACTAATGTCCCGGTTTCCTCATTCAAAATTGGCAAATTTTACGTATACACGCCTAAACCCATTCATAAATTCCACTAATTAAGATACATTAGCTTAGAAAATTAAGCCCAGCAGAAGAGTTATTCTATAATTGCTCAGTAACCTCAACACTTTAATTGCTCGTCAACCTGTCGGTCATGTATGTCATTTGATATATGATTTAATTCTCAAGTTATTAGCATTACAGAATTGAAGTCTATCAAATGATACACTTAGAAAATATCACATGTAAAACGTTATACAAATTTTCGTAATTGCTACAACAAAAGTGTAAAGCTGGAACCTACGGAACCCAGTAATATAAGACTTTAACTACGGTTGAAAGCTGATCAGAAGAATAATTGGCAGGTTAATCCAAAGAAACGAATTTTCTTAAGAAAAATAACACATTAAATCTTAAATACCCCCTAAAAATCATTGCGCTATTTCCATGACACTTCCTTTGTATGAAAATACTCAAGCGTTAAGAGTTTAAAACCACTCGGAAGACGTATTCTCCAGCTGTTACGTTGAATTCAGCAATCCAGAGTCTTTGACCAATGTAAAAACATTAGCTGACTTGCCTCTACAACTGAAACCAAAACTTTCTTCATTTCATTAAACCTCTTAGTCACGATAGACTAAATCCATTCAGAAGTGATATATTTAAGTTATTTTATGGAAAATAATACCATTTATGTTTCAAAGTATAATTAGAAGATTGAACTCTATCATTACTTAGAGATATATCAAGGTTGAGGGACCTATTAAGACTGAGAGATCTAGCAAGGCTGAGGGGCCTAGCAAGGATAAGGGACTTATCAAGGCTGAGGGTCCTAACATGGCTGAGGGACTTATCAAGGCTGAGGGACCTAGCAAGGCTGAGGGACTGTATATCTCAAAATTATCTTTCCTCCTTCACTGTATTCATTATATAAGCCTCCTATTAATTAGTTTAGAAAAGCCTGCAGCGCAAAGGAAACTTCTTGACAATAAATATACCTACTTGTTGCACATGAGCCTTATTTATCAACTTGCTGGTATAGTACACCATTAATGCAAGGATACATGAGTGCTGAAAGTTTGAAGGTAATCGATAGATGCTTTCTCAAGGCCTTGCATGGATACCTAATCTAGGAATAGTCTATAAATAATTTACCAGAAAGCACCTGCACATGCTAGTATTTGCATCTCCCTTTTACTACTTGCTGTACACTGGTGATGAACATTTAAAGCTAGCCTAAAGTGATGTTCGGAAGTTATAAATGATAACTCAAAATATATCAGGTAAAGACTTAGTAGTTCCCATTTGAGAATACCTAATACAACACAGAAAATTTTCCTTAATGAAAGGAATATAATTTAAGCCATAAGATAGCAAAGCATAATAAGGATAATCGCAAAGAAAATGTAAACAAAACTAAATTAACACCAGACAATAATTGATCAAACGCAAACAAACAGTTATCAACGAAAAGAAACAAATATTTACAGTTATTTTTCATTAATTTACTAAAAAACTACATTTATAAAAGTATTCTAATGAATAAAAATTGCCAGAACTCCAGGTAAGCGCTCGTTGTTTAATTAACTTGAATGCAAAAGTAATTGACACAAGCATTTAAATTTTTACTTAAACGTAAATTTTTTATCTAGTACATAAAATATTTTTAACCTAAAACTAAAAACAACTTATTGGATTTTTAATACTTCTTCATTTTACACAATTCTTCCCCTACGCATCATCCAGAGTAATTTTACAAACGCTTCCTGTCTACATAATTGTTTATTTTTTGTATTTTAGATTTGGCTAAGTAAGGATAGATATGGCAAGATTAGGTTTGTATCAGGGAAAATGAATCATCTCCACTCGACACGGGCATGAGTTAGAGCTTCTCTGTTATGAATATTTTGTATTAAAGCAAAAGGGTAAAGGTTCGGAGATGTTAAAGGGAAATGATGGGTTTTCATACAATTTTCCTTTATTACATCAGATTACCCTGTAAAACAAATATAGGTAATTTAAAGCCATATCTCGAGAAGAGAGATAAATGAGAGAGTGGGTGAGAGAGCAAATGAGAGAGTGGGTGAGATGTTATCAACAAATTTTGTTGAAAATAAGAAAAAGTTTTGGAGTGAGATTAACAAGTTAAGGAAACCTAGAGAACAAATGGATTTGTCAGTTAAAAATAGGAGAGGAGAGTTATTAAATGGAGAGTTAGACGTATTGGGAAGATGGAGGGAATATTTTGAGGAATTGTAAAATGTTGATGAAGATAGGGAAGCTGTGATTTCATGTATAAGGCAAGGAGGAATAACATCTTGTAGGAGTGAGGAAGAGTCAGTTGTGAGTGTGGGGGAAGTTCGTGAGGCAGAAGGTAAAATGAAAGGGGGTAAGGCAGCTGGGATTGATGGGATAAAGATGGAAATGTTAAAAGCAGTTTTGGAGTGGTTGGTGTTTTTATTTAATAAATGTATGGAAGAGGGTAAGATACCTAAGGGTTGGCAGAGAGCATGCATAGTTCCTTTGTATAAAGGCAAAGAGGACAAAAGAGAGTGCAAAAATTACAGGGGGATAAGTCTGTTGAGTATACCTGGTAAAGTGTTTGGTAGAGTTATTATTGAAAAAATTAAGAGTAAGACGGAGAATAGGATAACAGATGAGGCTTTAGGAAAGGTAGGGGGTGTGTGGACCAGGTGTTTACAGTGAAACATATAGGTGAACAGTATTTAGATAAGGCTAAAGAGGTTTTTGTGGCATTTATGGATTTGGAAAAGGCGTATGACAGGGTGGATAGGGGGGGGGGGAATGTGCCAGATGCTGCAGGTGTATGGTGTAGGAGGTAGGTTACTGAAAGCAGTGAAAAGTTTTTACGAGGATTATTTCCCAGTAAAAGTAGGCCTTAGACAAGGATGTGTGATGTCACCGTGGTTGTTTAATATATTTATAGATGGGGTTGTAAGAGAAGTAAATGCGAGGGTCTTGGCAAGAGGCGTGGAGTTAAAAGATAAAGAATCACACATAAAGTGGGAGTTGTCACAGTTGCTCTTTGCTGATGACACTGTTCTCTTGGGAGATTCTGAAGAGAAGTTGCAGAGGTTGGTGGATGAATTTGGTAGGGTATGTAAAAGAAGAAAATTGAAAGTGAATACAGGAAAGAGTAAGGTTATGAGGATAACAAAAAGATTAGGTGATGAAAGATTGGATATCAGATTGGAGGGAGAGAGTATGGAGGAGGTGAATGTATTCAGATATTTGGGAGTGGACGCATAAGGTGAATCATAGAATTGATGAGGGGAAAAGTGTGAGCGGTGCACTTAGGAGTCTGTGGAGACAAAGAACTTTGTCCAAGGAGGCAAAGAGGGAAATGTATGAGAGTATAGTTTTACCAACTCTCTTATATGGTTGTAAAGCATGGGTGATGAATGTTGCAGCGAGGAGAAGGCTGGAGGCAGTGGAGATGTCATGTCTGAGGGCAATGTGTGGCGTGAATATAATGCAGAGAATTCGTAGTTTGTAAGTTAGGAGGAGGTGCGGGATTGTCAAAACTGTTGTCCATAGGGCTGAGGAAGGGTTGTTGAGGCGGTTCGGACATGTAGAGAGAATGGAGCGACGCAGAATGACTTCAAGAGTGTATCAGTCTGTAGTGGAAGGAAGGCGGGGTAGGGGTCAGCCTAGGAAAGGTTGGAGGGAGGGGGTAAAGGAGGTTTTGTGTGCGAGGGGCTTGGACTTCCAGGGGGCATGCGTGAGCGTGTTTGATAAGAGTGAATGGAGACAAATGGTTTTTAATACTTGACGTGCTGTTGGAGTGTGAGCAAAGTAACATTTATGAAGGGATTCAGGGAAACCGGCAGGCCGGACTTGAGTCCAGGAGATGGGAAGTACAGTGCCTGCACTCTGAAGGAGGGGTGTTAATGTTGCAGTTTAAAAACTGTAGTGTAAAGCACCCTTCTGGCAGGACAGTGATGGAGTGAATGATGGTGAAAGTTTTTCTTTTTCGGGCCACCCTGCCTTGGTGGGAATCGGCCAGTGTGCTAAAAAAAATAAAATATCTCGAGAAGGGGCATATCAACTGACGAAATATGAACGTTTTTTCCTGAAGAGAAGCATAAGACAGAGATAATAGTGGCAACAGTATCTTCATAGTTAACTGCGGTGACCCACCATGTTTCTACTCAAGAATCAATAATTAACCGATGAAGTCTGCCTTCCACTTCAGCTGTGATATCAGAAAGTTCTGTGTTCACTGATGCTGGAGTGAACACGTTAAATAAGGTTCATAACCCATTTTTCGCGTTGATCAACTGTGGCTTCCATTGTTCAGGAGGCAGATATGAAAGTCACCATAGACGTAGTTCACTTCCATAAATTCTTAAATCTAATAATATCAAGCCAAGTTCTGCTCCTCAACAACTTTTCTTACGGGAACCGATCACGAATCGGGCAGGACACACAAAAAAAAACTTACGTTACCAAATAGTCTTAAACAAGTTTTTCTGCTAAAGCGAATAGTGAAAGTCTACGACTAAAATGAAAGTTAGTGTTGGTAACACTACAGCACAAGCGAATAAAAAATAAAAAAAGAAGACAAACAAGACTGATCAACATCACTGTTAGAAATACATTTACAATAATTATCAGAAGAGGGACAAGTGTTTAATATCACTTATCAAAATGAAAATAAAAAACGAAAAGGAACAGACCCAGAGTAATTTTTTAAGGCACGAACTGTGGTACATATATGACGCTGTCAGGTGCACATCCCTGGCATTAAACGACAACATCCCTCTTGTAATACTTCTTGCAAAATATACGTAACTACTCTGAAAGCTATACTTTTCTCTGAGATTTAGGTTTAGCTACGTAAGTTTGTTAGATTAGTATAGAGGTTAGGTTAAATAAGATTAAGTTATGCAAATTATTTGTCGTTAATTATACTTAAGGCAGCGAGTTGTTATCGCAAACACAGAGGACGTTAATATCAGCAAGTTTTTCACAAGTCATTTGACGACGAACTATTATACTGGTGTATATCCGAGAACTCGAGAATTTTCAATCTTCTTCTTCTTCTTCTTCTTCTTCTTCTTCTTCTTCTTCTTCTTCTTCTTCTTCTTCTTCTTCTTCTTCTTCTTCTTCTTCTTCTTCTTCTTCTTCTTCAAAATGCAAAGGATAATTTTACCCAGTATAAAAACTTCATGAAGTTGCTAGGTGCAAAACGAACGCCTTGCTTATTATGCTCAGCACGTCAGGAAAATATATCAGGAAATTGAGGAAACTGGTCATCGGGTTCTGAAAAATATTTCACTTTTATTATTTATTCTAAAGAAGATGTAATGATGGGAAAATCTTATTTAATCCTCTACATTTTCTGTGACTACACGTTTGTTAATATTCGTGAAGATTATTAAATGTGCGAAGATGGGAGGGATGTGTGAAGATGACAGTGAAGTGTGGAGAGTGACAATGAAGTGTAGAGTGACAGTGAAGTGTAGAGTGACAGTGAAGTGTAGAGTGACAGTGAAGTGTAGAGAGGCAGTGAGGTGTGGAGAATGACAGTCAAGTGTGAAGAGTTCAGCGTGGAGGGATAGTGATGTTTAAAGAGATGACAGTAAAGTGTGTAGACATGACAGTTGCAGATGGCATGGTGATCATAACAAACAGTGGAAAACGCCACTTATGTACAGTTCAGGACACTTATTAAAGGTAATGTTTCTCCACGAGTGGCTTCTTCTAAGGAAAGCTCAGAGAAAATTTTTCATTTCCATTCCAAAGTTCTGAGTGTAAAACTCGCTAATAAATAAAACGTTGCGTCAACAATACAAAGTTTAATAAGCTCGATGACTGTTGGTACTAGCATTGGATATAAAGTATATCCCTGTTGAAGTAGATAGTCTAGTTCATCCAAAAAATTGCCATTGAATACGAGCAAAGAAACTCACTTCCTTTATTAAGATAACTTAATTATTAAACGACACTATGATTTTAAAATCACACTATACAGAAAACAATCATATATATATATATATATATATATATATATATATATATATATATATATATATATATATATATATATATATATATATTATTATCACACTGGCCGATTCCCACCAAGGCAGGGTGGCCCGAAAAAGAAAAACTTTCACCATCATTCACTCCATCACTGTCTTGCCAGAAGGGTGCTTTACACTACAGTTTTTAAACTGCAACATTAACACCCCTCCTTCAGAGTGCAGACACTGTACTTCCCATCTCCAGGACTCAAGTCCGGCCTGCCGGTTTCCCTGAACCCCTTCATAAATGTTACTTTGCTCTCACTCCAACAGCACGTCAAGTATTAAAAACCATTTGTCTCCATTCACTCCTATCAAACACGCTCACGCATGCCTGCTGGAAGTCCAAGCCCCTCGCACACAAAACCTCCTTTACCCCCTCCCTCCAACCTTTCCTAGGCCGACCCCTACCCCGCCTTCCTTCCACTACAGACTGATACACTCTTGAAGTTATTCTGTTTCGCTCCATTCTCTTCACATGTCCGAACCACCTCAACAACCTCTCCTCAGCCCTCTGGACAACAGTTTTGGTAATCCCGCACCTCCTCCTAACTTCCAAACTACGAATTCTCTCTCTCTCCCTCTCTCTCTCTCTCTCTCTCTCTCTCTCTCTCTCTATATATATATATATATATATATATATATATATATATATATATATATATATATATATATATAAAGTGGACGAGTTTGGGAGTGTGTGTAAACGTAGAAAGTTGAAAGTGAACATAGAAAAGAGTAAGGTGATGAGGGTATCAAAAGATTTAGATACAAAAAAATTGGATGTCAAATTGGGTAGGAGGAGTATGGAAGAAGTGAATGTTTTCAGATACTTGGGAGTTGACGTATCGGCGGATTGATTTATTAAGGATGAGGTTAATCATAGAAATGATGAGGGAAAAAAGGTGAGTGGTGCGTTGAGGTGTACGTGGAGTCAAAAAGCGTTATCTATGAAGGCAAAGAAGGGAATGTATGAAAGTATAGTAGTACCAACACTCTTATATGGATGTGAAGCTTGGGTTGTAATTGCAGCAGCGAGGAGACGGTTGGAGGCAGTGGAGATGTCCTGTCTGAGGGCAATGTGTGGTGTAAATATTATGCAGAAAATTTGATATATATGTATATATATATATATATATATATATATATATATATATATATATATATATATATATATATATATATATATATATATATGAATGTTTATATGAATGTTTATATATATTATATATTATATATATATATATATATATATATATATATATATATATATATATATATATATATATATAAATATGAATGTTTATATATATATATATATATATATATATATATATATATATATATATATATATATATATATATATATATATATATATATATAAACATATATTTATATATGTGTGTGTGTAAATATATATTTACATATGACGTGCCGAATACGTAAAACTGGTCAATTAGCAAGAACTCATTTAAAATTAATTCCTTTGTGAAATTTTCTCTTTTACGTTTAAAGATATATTTTTTTCATTAATGTTAATGTAAAAATTTTTAATTTTGCATCAAAAGAATCTTAGAAAACTTACCTAACCTTCTAACCTTATTTTAAGAAGAGCAATTTATTTTAGCCTAACCCTACTAAATATATTTTAAATACGTTTACAATAATTTAATACTAAACAAACACAATGAAATATATTTTTCTCGTTAGGTTTAGAATGATTTTGGTGAAATTATTGCATACATAAATTTTCACTTGTCCTATATGGCAAGATGAACGTTGCTATTTAAGCCAAGATAGCAAGTTCTGCCCATTCGGCACGACATATATATATATATATATATATATATATATATATATATATATATATATATATATATATATATATATATATGTATATATATATATATATAATGTCGTGCCGAATATGTAAAACTGGTCAATTAGCAAGAACTCATTTAAAATTAAGTCCTTTCTGAAATTTTATCTTATACGTTTAGAGATATATTCTTTTCATTAATGTTGATGTAAAAATTTATAATTGAGCTCCAAAAGAATCTTAGAAAACTTACCTAACCTTATTATAACAAGAACAGTTTATTTTAGCCTAACCCAACTAAACATATTTTAGATTTATTTACAATAATTTAATACTAAACAAACACAGTGAAATATATTTTTTTCGTTAGATTCAGAATGATTTTGGCGATATTATTGCATACACAAATTTTAGTTTACCCTATATGGCAAGATGAGCGTTGCCATTTAAGCCAAGATCGCAAGTTCTGCCTATTCGGCTCGACATATGTATATATATATATATATATATATATATATATATATATATATATATATATATATATATATATATATATATATATATATATATATATATATATATATATATATAATATATATATATATATATACATATATATATATATATATATATATATATATATATATATATATATATATATATATATATATATATATATATATATATATATCGTGCCGAATAGGCAGAACTTGCGATCTTGGCTTAATTAGCAACGCTCATCTTGCCATATAGGACAAGTGAAAATTTGTGTATGCAATAATTTCGCCAAAATCATTCTAAACGTAACGAAAAAAATATATTTCATTGTGCTAATCTTTAAACGCATAAGAAAAAATTTCAGAAAGGACTCAATTTTAAATGAGTTCTTGCTAATTGACCAGTTTTACATATTCGGCACGACATATATAATTATATATATATATATATATATATATATATATATATATATATATATATATATATATATATATATATATATATATATATATATATAAAAGATGGGGTGGTAGGGGAAGTGGAATATTCAAACGGCTTCAGGAAGAAATCCAAATATTCTTCCTTGAAGTCTTTTTATGCACTTCTCCGAGGCAATGGGTCCCACAATTTACACCAGAGGTGGACCCCATCCTATATATATATATATATATATATATATATATATATATATATATATATATATATATATATATATATATATATATGTCGTGCCGAATATATAAAACTGGTCAGTTAGCAACAACTCATTTAAAGTTAAGTCCTTTCTAAAATTTTCTCTTGTACGTTTAAAGATATATTTTTTTTTCATTAACGTTGATGTAAAAATTTATAATTTTGGACCAAAAGAAACTTAGAAACTTACCTAACCTTATTATAACAAGCACAATTTATTTTAGCCTAACCCAACTAAATATTTTTTAGATTTGTTTACAGTAATTTAATACTAAACAAAAAACCGAGAAATATATTTTTTTCCTTAGGTTCAGAATGATTTTGGCGAAATTATTGCATACACAAATTTTCACTTGTCCTATATGGCAAGATGAGCGTTGTTATTTAAGCAAAGATCGCAAGTTCTGCCTATTCGGCACGACATATATATATATATATATATATATATATATATATATATATATATATATATATATATATATATATATATATATATATATATATATATATATATATATATATATATATATATATATATATATATATTTGGATCCCCCCAAAGGTTTTAAGGGGTTTCCTGTAAAAATTTGGATTGAAACGAATACCCTTTTCAAAGATCGGTTCCCCAAATGAAGAATCGGATTTGAGGCGGGTTGGAGGGAGGGGTAAAAAATTTTTTTCCTTGACCCCAAAAGGCATCCACTTTTATGGGGGTTTTGAAAAACCCCCCAAAATGGCCTTTTTTATTATTGGCGCTGTTGAAAGTAATTTTTGGGGTCGGGCCCCACCTTTTAGTCCCAAAAAAGGAAGTATGCCCCGATTTTGAGAGGGGTGTTTGTTTCGCTTTTAAAAAGCAAAAGACCTTTTTCATGGTATAGGGGAGAGGATTTTTCCAAAATTCCGCGGAATCGCCTTATAAAAAAAAATAAAAAAATATTTAAATTTTATTATAATTATATAAAAAAATTTTTTAAAAAAAATGGGGGGGGTGAAGGGGTTCCCCCCCCCCCGGGTTTCTTTTATATATAATAAATTTATAAAAAAAATTTTTGTGGGTTTTTGGAAAAGGGGAAGGTCAAATTTTTTCACCTGGGCCGTCTCAAAAAACTTCGGGTTTTGGCTCCTATGACCGCCCCCCACAAGTTGCAAAGGGATTTTTAAACAGACATCCTTTTTTTTGGGACAATTAAAAAAATCCTGCCCTTTATTTCCATGTAAAAATAGGGGCATTTTTTCTATGCTTAAGACAGCAAAATCAAACACCGCTTTACTTTATCGAGGGAAATAAGGGGAAACAAAAATTGGTCGCATTTTTTTGCAAAAGGGTGACGGCATGGCGCTGGGCGTCTTCAAATTTCTTTTACTTAATTTTCCGCCCGGATAACCCAAAAAAAAACATCTGTGCGTTTGAAAAAAATGTCCGAAAAACAAAAAACCCTTAAAGGGTGGAACTTTTATATAAGAGTAAATAAAACAAATCGGGGGCATAGGTAAGTGGATATTCCCTTTCTTTGGAAGACGGGAAACCAAGGGCACTGTTTACAAGTCACGATTCGTCGAAGGGGAAGAAAACCATGCTCCCCCAAAACAAAGGGAGGTTAAATTTTTTTATGGGGACTGCCCTTTTGGTCCAAATTTGCCCTTTTCGGCATAGGGGGACTTTGAGTCCCAAAAAATATGATTTGTCCCAAAACAGTGAAAGAAAAATTTTACATCCCCTTTTTGGAATTTTATAATCTTACAAATTATAAACTTCAGCCCGCTGAGAGAACTTCGACCCTCGCCTCGCGCAGGGACTTCAGGGGTGGTTGTTTTCTGGGTTAAGTAAAAACCCTTTAAAAAACTTAATGCCATTTCTCAACATAATTTGGGCGTTCGAACCGATAAAAGGCACTGTGGTCCCAAATATGTTGTACTACAGTGTACAAATAACCTACGAGCCAAGGTCCTTCAAAAAAGCTGTAAAACTAGTGTTTTCAAATAAATCAGTATAAATGAGTCCTCCAGACTCAATCACAGAGAATGGCAGCCAAAAGAAAAAGGGCGCTCACCCAGAGTTCACCCAAAGAAAACGGGAGCTGGGATTCTCCCAACATGAAAACGGATGGCACCCCGGGATCCACTGCCCAAACTCGAAGAGTGCTTGATTGAAAACAACCCAAGTGATGTTCGGTTTGTCTGAGTGTATATACACATAGTGTTTATAATGTTTATAGACAGAAATTAAGAGACAAGACAGAAATTAAGAGACAGTCGTCAGTGGTCAGTCGTCACGTGAGGTCACAGACCCTGAGCTGCTTTGGGGATTAGCGTGGACGGTTACAAAGCATGGCTTGCTTCTGCAGTGTTTTAAAAATTGAGGTTGAGAGTTGAAGGAGGAGTCTTGCTTTTCCAGGAGGAGATTAGGGGGCTGAAGGTCCACCTCAATGGGCTGGGAGAGAGGTGAGGTGGCTGGAGTTGTGGGGAATGAGACTTCTAGCAGTGAGGTGCAGTCTGTCTCTCGCTGTGAGGAGGCTGTAGTTGGGGAGGTAGCAACGGCTACCAGCAGTGAGGTGCAGCCCAGCACCTGCTACAAGTGGCGAGTGGTTCACAGTAATGGAGGCGATCAGAGTAAGGAAAGTTAAGAGGAAGATCTGAAGGTAGAAATCGCTCTCTGTTCTCCAGGATGAATGTACTTCAGTGGCCAGTGAAGGTAAGGGGGTACTACTGCCCTTCTAATGGAGGTAAGCCCTTCTGTGGTTGGTGACCCCAGGTAAGATATATTGACCGTGCTTTTGTAAGGAATAAGAAGATGAGAGATAGAGTGTGCTTCCTGAGCTGGTGCTGGACATTGTCAACAGGCTGGATAATATCATGTCAGGTAATGGGAACAAGCCCATTATCTGTCTCAGTGCAGGAAATGATATTGGGAAGAGTAGGAGAGAAGAGCTGCAGATAAGTACAGGTCAGCTATAGATTTCATTAAGTCAAGGAGGGATCCCAATCCATATGTAGCATCTTGCCTGAAGGGGGGGTGGAAATGAATGGTTGTCTAGGCAATTGGGGGGT
>NC_091299.1:51342241-51368894 GCF_038502225.1 Cherax quadricarinatus | reverse complement strand
CACCACTGTTTTGTGTTCACGGCAGCACTGTCTTGTGTTTACGGCAGCACTGTATTGTGTTCACGGCAGCACTGTATTGTGTTCACGGCAGCACTGTCTTGTGTTCACGGCAGCACTGTCTTGTGTTCACGGCAGCACTGTCTTGTGTTCACCGCAGCACTGTCTTGTGTTCACGGCAGCACTGTCTTGTGTTCACGGCAGCACTGTCTTGTGTTCACGGCAGCACTGTCTTGTGTTCACGTCAGCACTGTCTTGTGTTCACATCAGCACTGTCTTGTGCTCACGTCAGCACTGTCTTGTGCTCACGGCAGCACTGTCATGTGTTCACGGCAGCATTGTCTAGTGTTCACGGAAGCATTGCCTTGAGTTCATGTCAGCACTGTCTTGTATTCACGGCAGGTCTCTCTTGTGTTCACGGCAGCATTCTCTTTTGTTCACGGCAGCACTGTCTTGTGTTCACGGCAGCACTGTCTTGTGTTTACCGAAGCACTGTAGTGTGTTCACCGAAGCACTGTATTGTGTTCACCGCATCACTGTATTGTGTTAACCGCAGCACTGTATTGTGTTCACCGCAGCACTGTATTGTGTTCACCGCAGCACTGTATTGTGTTCACCGCAGCACTGTATTGTGTTCACCGCAGCACTATATTGTGTTCACCGCAGCCCTGTATTGTGTTCACTGCATCACTGTCTTGTGTTCACCGCAGCACTGTCTTGTGTTCACGGCAGCACTGTCTTGTGTTCACGGCAGCACTGTCTTGTGTTCACGGCAGCACTGTCTTGTGTTCACGGCAGCACTGTCTTGTGTTTACGGCAGCACTGTCTTGTGTTAACGGCAGCACTGTCTTGTGTTCACGGCAGCACTGTCTTGTGTTAACGGCAGCACTGTCATGTGTTCACGGCAGCACTGTCATGTGCTCACGACAGCTTTGTCTAGTGTTCACTGCAGCATTGTCTAGTGTTCACGGAAGCACTGCCTTGTATTCACGGCGGCACTCTCTTGTGTTCACGGCGGCATTCTCTTTTGTTCAGGGCAGCACTGTCTTGTGTTCACCGCAGCACTGTCTTGTGTTCACCGCAGCACTGTATTGTGTTCACCGCAGCACTGTATTGTGTTCACTGCAGCACTGTCTTGTGTTCACGGAGGCACTGCCTAGTGTTCACGGAGGCACTGCCTAGTGTTCACGGAGGCACTTCCTAGTGTTCACGGAGGCACTGGCTTGTGTTGACGGAGGCACTGCCTAGTGTTGACGGAGGCACTGCCTAGTGTTGACGGAGGCACTGCCTAGTGTTGACGGAGGCACTGCCTAGTGTTGACGGAGGCACTGCCTAGTGTTGACGGAGGCACTGCCTAGTGTTGACGGAGGCACTGCCTAGTGTTGACGGAGGCACTGCCTAGTGTTGACGGAGGCACTGCCTAGTGTTGACGGAGGCACTGCCTAGTGTTGACGGAGGCACTGCCTAGTGTTGACGGAGGCACTGCCTAGTGTTGACGGAGGCACTGCCTAGTGTTGACGGAGGCACTGCCTAGTGTTGACGGAGGCACTGCCTAGTGTTGACGGAGGCACTGCCTAGTGTTGACGGAGGCACTGCCTAGTGTTGACGGAGGCACTGCCTAGTGTTGACGGAGGCACTGCCTAGTGTTGACGGAGGCACTGCCTAGTGTTGACGGAGGCACTGCCTAGTGTTGACGGAGGCACTGCCTAGTGTTGACGGAGGCACTGCCTAGTGTTGACGGAGGCACTGCCTAGTGTTGACGGAGGCACTGCCTAGTGTTGACGGAGGCACTGCCTAGTGTTGACGGAGGCACTGCCTAGTGTTGACGGAGGCACTGCCTAGTGTTGACGGAGGCACTGCCTAGTGTTGACGGAGGCACTGCCTAGTGTTGACGGAGGCACTGCCTAGTGTTGACGGAGGCACTGCCTAGTGTTGACGGAGGCACTGCCTAGTGTAGTCTCAGCAGACATTATCCAGCACACGGCTCCACACACTGAATATCTGAGATTCTCGCCAAAAGTGAACTAGCAGATCTTTATATTATCTTTTTAATGAAATATAAGTAAATATTTTTTCATTTACAAGACTGATTTTCTTTTATATAAACACAAGGATCTCTAGGTTTCTGTTGAAAAACATGGAACTCTATGTTTCTTATTTAAAAACAAGGAACTCTATGTTTTTATTTAAAAAGATCCTGTCTCTATTTTATCAAGTCCTAGCAGTATTTTGTATGTCGTTATCAAGTCTCTCCTAACCCTCCTGTCCTCCAGTGTCGTCTTTCCGATTGTCCTCAACGTTTCTTCTTGGACATTTGCTTTAGCTCTGGAACTAACCTTGTTGCATACCTTTGCACTTTCTGTGTGTGTGTGTGTGTGTGTGTGTGTGTGTGTGTGTGTGTGTGTGTGTGTGTGTGTGTGTGTGTGTGTGTGTGTGTGTGTGTGTGTACTGTGTGTGTCTATGGGTGTGTGCGTGTGTGTATCTTCTTTGAGTAATATTCTAATTCCAGTCTGAGGCGGCTAAGGTGAAAAGCTCTGTACTAGCTGACATCCTATTCCTCGTCCTCATTTCTGACACAGAAATGTAAGCGATAGCTCCGTGTCTTTCTTTGTAGATGACACCCGAATTGCCATGACAGTGTCCTCCATGGAAGACACCGCAAGACTCCAAGCGGACCTCAACCAAATCTTCAAATGGGCCATTGAAAACAATATGAAGTTCAATGAAGAGAAATTTCAGCTACTCACGTACGGAGAACTTGAGGAAATTAAAAATTTATCAGGGTATATAACAAATTCTAACCATAAAATAGAGCGAAAAAGAAATGTGAAGCACCTGAGAGTGATAATATCAGAGGATCTCGCCTTAGAAAACCTCTACAATGTGTATACCACATCTGCTCATGACGATTCTCTTCACTAATTGCCCCTTCAAAGTAGGCGAAATTACTGATCTGGAGAGTGTACAAAGAACTTTCAAGGCACACATAAGTACATTAAAGCACCTAAATAACTGGGAAAGATTGATATCCCTTGATTTGTATTCCCTGGAACGCAGGCGAGGGAGATACATGATAATATACACTAAGAGAATTCTAGAGGGATTAGTACCAAACTTGCACACGAAAATCATTCCCTTGGTAAACAAAAGACTCGGCAGGAGATGCAACATTCCCCTTATGAAAAGCAAGGGCGCCACGAGTACTCTGAAAAACAACACCAAGACTGTTCAACTGCCTCCCAGCATACATAAGAGGGATTACCAATAGACCTCTGGCTGTCTTCAAGAAGGCACTGGACAGGCACCTAAAGTCAGTACCTGACCAACCGTACGTCAGCTTGCGTGCGACGAGCAGTAACAGCCTGGTTGATCAGACTCTGATCCACCACGAGGCCGCGGGAGCGTTGACCCCCGAAACCTTTTCCAGGTTTATGTAATTTTTATCTCAAAATTTTTTAATAAACAAATGCTTGCATGTCTTGCATTTATCAGTGATTTTTATTTCATGAAAAATGCTTATCATTTATGACTCGAACACTGTGATAGGAATTAATTGTATTAATATTAATTTTGTTAAAAACAACCCTGTGCGAGGTGCCACAAACTTACTGGTGATTGAACGTTAAAACAAATCACTCAAATTTATCTATGGTTACTTCTACATATTAAAAAATCGTGACGTATAGGAATTAATTCCAAAAATACTAAAAATCATAAATGCATAAAGATAACAGAGAAAATTTTGAATACATACGAGTTGAATATTTTTCACGAGCATTTTTTTTCAACATGTTATAAAAATTTCTAAAAAAAAGGAAGACATGGAAGTAGTTGCATCTTAAAAATGTTTGAAGTATTAGCGTATGTTTTAATTAAAAAAAAAATTATATATATATATATATATATATATATATATATATATATATATATATATATATATATATATATATATATATATATATATATATAGTACCACCTCTATAGCTGGAATGGGGACCCTCATCCTCAGAGAAGACAATAAACGTACCTCAGGGAAAACTCAAGGTTCTCCCCGGAGCTGTTTGAATATTTTCTTCTCCTACCACCCCCTATATTTATATTCTAAGTGAACATTTATTAATAAACAAAATACATTTACAGAAAAAAACATAAACATGAATACAATGGCACCACGTATCAAAGATGATGAATTTCCTCCAGCTCCTCCGAGGCTGGACGTGAACCAAGTATGCAGCAAGCATTTCCCCTCTGGATGGCGACGCTGAGGCGCTGGAACATGAAAGTGGCTGCCCTTGGGTCCCTGGTGGTGTCGATGAGTCTGGAACCCAATTCTTTAAGGAAACGTGTGGCATTTTTTCCCCATGATCCCAAGGTCTCTGATCCCACTGGGACAAATTGATACTGTTGGCTAATGTCCCTGTACTTGCTGATCTTGTACTCCTCCCTGTGGTCAGCAGCTCCTCCCTGTCGCCCCACACTGTGATGGATATAGGTTTCAGCCAGTGTGGACACACAGGTATAGTCCCATGCTAAGAGCTTGCCATTCTTCCAAGCATAGATGGTGATCCCGTCGGGGCGGTTTGCTGGGTTGTGGGTATTGTTTGCTGCAAGTGATCGTGGCTCCCTCTCGGCAGGGCATCCAGCTGTAGCAAGGGTTCTCTTAATGATGTCGTTGACCTCATTGTGTCTTGCATGCCAGCCCTTGGTTTTGGAACAGTTAAGACCATGTAGACCGTATTGGTCTGCTTGCACTTCGCCGCAAATACACATATATTCTGTGTGAATTGGGGCAGCAAGGCGCAGAGCCACTGCAATACGGAGGGTCTTAGGGTCGAGTCGCGTTCCCATTGCCGATATGGGAACTGTTTGGAGGAAGTCCCCGGAGTGAGGTGCACTCACAGCCTGGAGACGGGCAATCTCCCTATCTGATGTTGCAGCCCTGAGCATGTTGGCAAGCACCTTTTCAGCAATTGGGCTATCCCAGCTTGACTGTTTGTGAGCCAGTGCTGCACTAGGGTTTGGTGCTGGAGCAGCAAGAGTCTCCCATTCGGTGATGGCACTGACATAGCTAGGGTCTTCTATTCCTGCTGAGTCACTGAGGGTGTCAGGAAGAATTTGTCTTATCAACTCGTTTGATGCAATGGAAGAGGATAGGAAAGCTGGTAGAGCAATCTGGGAGGATCTGCGTACTCCTAGCCCTCCAAGCCTGACCGGAAGTGAGGCTTGCAACCACTGTCCATCGTCAAGGGAAAGATTCAATACACTCTCTAGCATGGCCTTCAGGAGAGAGTCATATTCCTTGAGTTTTGGACTGCTGAAGGCTGGGGAGCATCTCAGAAAATAGGTAAGTTTTGGGGTTGACAGGCACCTGGTGAGTAGGTAGAAGGCATCGTGTGTGTCAATGTCTTTCATCCTGCTTTCCATCGTCCGGAGGTCTGAGACTTTTTTTCCTAGGATCAGATCGATGGCATTGGACCCAAGAGGAGCACCGAGGAGAGTGCTATTGGCTGGATCAATGGCTCGTGCTCCTGGTAAAACGGTACTAATATTCTGGATCAACTGTTGATTGGTAGAAACTATTTCACATTTGGTGGGGTTTAAAGAGAGTCCCAGGCTTTCTCCCATGTCTTTAATTTTACTGATGTCCTCCAGGAGAGATTCTGTTGTGCCAGCTAGGGTACCGTCGTCCAGGAACCAGATATTGAGCTCGCTGGAGAGTGCCTCCGTGACTTCCTTGATGACTAAACAAAATAGAAAGGGGGCGAGAGGGTCCCCCTGTTGCACGCCCTCACACGAGTCAATTTCATGGTCCCCAAACAATAGTTTGGAAGTCACACTATAACACGATTCTATGAAGGGATAAAGGGAAGGGAAGTTTCTATAAACTGCTTGGAGAGCAGCATCCCTTCTGTCTGAGTTGAAAGCATTGGCAAAGTCCAATTTGACCAAGGCTTTTTCATAGGACATGTTTTTGATATATACTCGTGCTGCGTGGGCAGCTGCTTCACAGCCCTGTTGAACGCCGAAACCGAGCTGAGTTGGTTTCAGCATTGCAGCAGCCTCTTGACTCACCCTTCTTACTGCAGCCTTGGCGACTAGGCGCCGAAGGGTGTTACCCACTGCAATGGGCCTGATTCCGCCATCCTTTTTCCGGAGGGCACACAATGAGGCACCAAAGAAAAAGGGTCTGATGGCCTCTGGGACACCGCCAGCCAGGCACAGGTTGGAAAATTTGGTGAGTTCAGACAGCAGCCTCTCTGAAACCTCACCAAGTGCTGGATTGAGTATTTGTTTTAAGTGTTGAGGCCTTAAACCGGTGAAACCTCCTGCTGAACCCTGTGGAAATGACATAGCAGCTTTATACACATCAGCATCCTGTAAGGTTAGATGTTCTTCGCCTGCTACAATGTCAGAGAGGTCAATGTTGGTACTTGGAGCCCTGGGTGGATGTTTGTCCTTCAGAGCTTGCGCCGTGCTGACGTCCTTGGGAGCGATGGTATCCTCACTGGTTATAAGTCTCAAGGCTCCAATAGTATTCCCTTTTCTATTTTTTTGCTAATTTGGGCTCTGATTTTTGAGGTGTCGGGTGTCCTGTTGTTGGCATTTGCCCGGCGGGTGTTTGTCGCCCTAGGGGGGAGACGGACGAGGTTGTCATCCCTTGGGAATGCATTTATTGCCCTAATAACATGTGTTGCTAGTGACTTGTCCCTCCTTGGTGGGACAGCCAAACAGGCATTGCCAAAAAGCAGCAAGTTATGCCAGGAGCTGTTGTTTGAAGGAGCATCGTTGACTTTCTTCAGAAGGTCAGTGAATTTGCTAGCAGCTTGAGGGCGAGCTGCTTTGGGGATGTGTGTCAGAGTCCTGGTGGATGTTAATTTGATTGCAGATTTGAGGTCCTCTGTAGAGGTGAAGTCACGGTAGCTGTCAGCCCTGTCTGCTGGGGGAGGCTGTATATATATGTGTATATAAATATATATATATATAATGTATATATATATATACATATATATATAATTGTCAACAAATTTTAATGAAAATAAGAAAAAAACTTGGAGTGAGTTAAACAAGTTAAGAAAGCCTAGGGAACATACGGATTTGTCAGTTAAAAACAGAGTAGGGGAGTTAGTAGATGGGGAGAGGGAGGTATTAGGTAGATGGCGAGAATATTTTGAGGAACTTTTAAATGTTGAGGAAGAAAGGGAGGTGGTAATTTCATGCACTGGTCAGGGAGGTATACCATCTTTTAGGAGTGAAGAAGAGCAGATTGTAAGTGTGGGGGAGGTACGTGAGGCATTACGTCGAATGAAAGGGGGTAAAGCAGCTGGAACTGATGGGATCATGACAGAAATATTAAAAGCAGGGGAGGATATAGTGTTGGGGTGTTTGGTACTTTTGTTTAATAAATGTATGAAAGAGGGGAAGGTACCTAGGGATTGGCAGAGAGCATGTATAGCCCCTTTATATAAAGGGAAGGGGGACAAAAGAGATTGCAAAAATTATAGAGGAATAAGTTTATTGAGTATACCAGGAAAAGCGTACGTTAGGGTTATTATTGAAATAATTAGAGGTAAGATAGAATGTAGGATTGCGGATGAGCAAGGAGGTTACAGAGTGGGTAAGAGATGTGTAGATCAAGTGTTTACATTGAAGCATATATTAGAGCAGTATTTAGATAAAGGTAGGGAAGTTTTTATTGCATGTATGGATTTAGAAAAGGATTTAGGAGAGCAATGTGGCAGATGTTGCAAGTATATGGAATAGGTGGTAAGCTACTAAATGCTGTAAAAAAATTTAATGAGGATAGTGAGGCTCAGGTTAGGGTGTGTAGAAGAGAGGGAAATTACTTCCCGGTAAAAGTAGGTCTTAGACAAGGATGTGTAATGTCACCATGGTTGTTTAATATATTTATTGATGGGGATGTAAAAGAAGGAAATGCTAGGGTGTTCGGGAGAGGGGTGGGATTAAATTATAGGGAATCAAATACAAAATGGGAATTGACACAGTTACTTTTTGCTGATGATACTGTGCTTATGGGAGATTCTAAAGAAAAATTGCGAAGGTTAGTGGATGAATTTGGGAGTGTGTGTGTGTGTGTGTGTGTGTGTGTGTGTGTGTGTGTGTGTGTGTGTGTGTGTGTGTGTGTGTCGGGGACAGTAGCGCGTGTTTGTGCTCCGTCAAAAACTGCGTGTCTTGATAGTAGCAGAAGGAACAGAATGCGGGAAATAAGCGTGTGCAACCATAAAGTGCATATACTCCTTTGAACAAACAAAAAAGTAATATCAGTGAACGGTAAATAGGAAAATATGGATTATAGTGTCAGAGTGCCGGTGGAGAAACGGTTACCGTGGGAAATAGACCTGTCCAGCACTAGTGAATTATTGCCGGATGTCGACACAAGTGGAAATAAACAAATATCGATCTATCTATAAGTAATATAGTGAGTGACAAGGATATATATGTGCAGTGACATAGTGAACTAAATTGTAGATAAGAGTAATCTTAATTATCCCCAAGTATAGCGTACAATATATCTGGAGAGAGTTCCGGGGGTCAACGCCCCCGCGGCCCGGTCTGTGACCAGGCCTCCTTATGTCAGTGTCCCAGGATGCGACCCACACCAGTCGACTAACACCCAGGTACCCATTTTACTGATGGGGAACATAGACAGCAGGTGGAAAGAAACACGTCCAATGTTTCTACTCTGGCTGGGAATCGAACCCAGGCCCTCACCGTGTGAAGCGAGAGCGTTAACCACCAGGCCACCAGAGGCCACCAGGCCACCAGATAGGGGAATATCTTACAAGCGACTGGCACTAGCGAACTATTGCCAGAGGTCCAGTGAAGTGTAAATAACGGATAAGTAACTACTATAGTCATAAGATATGAAACGAGTGGTGGTAGCATTGAGGTGCAGGGAATCACAGCATACATAAATTGAGCATACAACCGTTACCTCTACTAAACAGGAAATAATCTTTTCCATAGAAGTGTAGGGTAAAGTTAGCGTAGGCCTAGCTGCTCTGTAAATAATAAAACAATGATCCCAGTATAACGCAGTGAAAAGTGTATTTTGAAAGAATACAGTGTACATCCTTGAGATAAACAGTGTAAAGCACTACATAAAAGGAATTTAAATAATAATAATAATAATAATAATAATAATAATAATAATAATAATAATAATAATAATAGTAATAAAAAAAATAATAGTGAAGTGTGGCAGTGTGGGCAAGTCTGCCCGGCTCACACCCACCCTACACCCACCACCCACCCTACACCACCACTCACATACTGCAAACTTGGTTCGTATAAATACATCTTGCATATTACTGGCACCAGCAAGAGAAAGGTAAAGTGGAAATCAGTTTTCTTCCGTGGCATACAGAGTGTAGTAGGATACAGACAGGATGTCAGCACAGCATATCTGTGGGACATGTAAAAAAATCCTTGGAAGGAAATCCAGAATCACATGCAACCTATGCTCTTCCAAACACCATATCTCTTGTACTAGACTAAATACAGCCTCAAAAAATGACCTCGAACTAGCAAGGTGCTTCTGGTTGTGCAATAAACATGTAGAACTTTGGGCAGGTATCAGAAAGGTACTAAGGAGAGTAATAAATGATAAAAATAATCAAGAAAACAAGGATGACCTCTTGGATAGTCTACCAAAAATATATAAAACATGGGAGCAAGAGATAGTGTATCATAAAATGCAGAATGTCCATACCACAACAGATGACTTGAAACTATCTAGTCACCCACATGGTGCTAAGCCAGACCCATCCCCCAGCCATAGCACTAATACCCACAGTGCTGGTGCTGGCCCAGGCTCCCCCAGGCATAGCACCAATACCCACAGTGCTGGTGCTGGCCCAGGCTCCCCCAGTCATAGCACTAATACCCACAGTGCTGGTGCTGGCCCAGGCTCCCCCAGGCATAGCACTAATACCCACAGTGCTGGCCCAGGCTCCCCCAGGCATAGCACCAATACCCACGGTGCTGGTGCTGGCCCAGGCTCCCCCAGTCATAGCACTAATACCCACAGTGCTGGTGCTGGCCCAGGCCCAGCCGCTGACCCAGACCCAGCCCCAGCCCCCAGCCTTACTGCCAGCCCAGTCTCTCCTAGGGACACTACCCAAACCACCACAAAAACAGTAAATATACAACCATCTAAAACAGTAAATATACAACCATCATTGCACAAGACCGTGGCCCACAGTACAGATGTTGGAGAGGAGTCTCCTCCTTCTTCCTCTACTGGGGAAAGTAGATGGAATCCAGGACGGGGTGGCCCTGGCTTGGATACTGAGGATTATAGTGCAGTCCCAGAACCTGCAGAAATTGACAACACACCTCCCAACAATTCTCAACCAAAGGTGAATTTGTGCAAATATTATGCTTGGGGCATCTGTAAGCATGGAATAACAGGGGAAAAAAATGGGACATGCAACTTTGACCATCCCAAAAAATGTAGCGACCTCCTGTCTAAAGGAGTGTGTCGTTCTTCTTCCTGTACTTTCTTTCACCCAAAAATGTGCTACTCCTCGGTCCTCCAGAAGCAGTGTTACAACATCGAGTGCCCTGCATACCATCTAAAAGGGACCAGGAGGCACAGACCCCACAAGACAAACAATAGTAGCTACGACAACCCAGCTCCAGGTGATTTTTTAGTGGCAGGAAACGAAAAAAGAAAATGGAAGGAAATAACAAAATTAGTCCACCTTGGAGCCTTGTTGGACTGGAGGCGCAGCCAGTGGCCACCCATGGCCCTCCAGAATTACAACTACTGATGCCAATAACAAAATCCCCCCAACAAACACAGAATACAACCTCGTTCATATTTGCTAATATACAGGGCCTTAAGCCATCCACCAACAACAAAATACCTTTTATCAGTGGACTTCTAGTGGAGTCTAATGCAATGTTTGCAGCCTTCACAGAGACTCACACAAAAGATCACTTTGACAGTGAAATATGGATAAGTGGTTACAACCTTTTTAGATGCGACAGAAAAAACAGGCAACAAGGGGGGGTTGGCCTGTATGTCAAAGAGTCCCTTATCTGCACAGAGTTGCTGAACACCACAAATGAGGTAGTTGAAGTTCTATCAATAAAGATCGAGAACCAAAACCTAGTCATTGTGGTTGTATACAAGCCACCAGATGCAACCTCACAACAGTTCAAGGAACAGCTACTGAAAATCGATTACTGTTTGGAAAACCTTCCAGCTCCATCCCCAAACATCTTACTGCTTGGTGATTTCAACCTAAGGCATACAAAATGGAAGAATGTAGCAAATAATGTTATAGCTGAAACAATCCCCGGAGGTAGCGCAGATGAAAGGTCACACATACGAGCTACTAAGTCTCTACTAAAAACACACCTTAAGCCAGCAGATAGTGGAGCCGACAAGACTAGAAAACACACTTGACCTTATCTTCACAAATAATGAGGACCTGATAAGAGACATAAGAATATCAAAAACAACTAATTCCGATCACAATCTAATCGAAGTCCAGACGTACATGCATAGGGGTCCTGAACAGCAGAATGCATGTACCTGTGAAGGTGTCTTCACAAAATACAATTTCAACAACAAGAACATCAACTGGGACCAGGTAAACCATGTCCTAAACGAAACATGTTGGGAAGATGTCTTAAATGACATGGATCCAAACCAGTGCCTTGAAAGGATCAACTTCCTGGTAGCCGAAGCATGTTCTAGGCATATTCCCCTAAGAAAGAAGAAGAGCAGGAGTAAACTGGAGAGAAAAAGACGCTCCCTCTACAGAAGACGACGAAGAGTCACTGAGCTCCTCAGGAGTGCTAGAATATCTGATACACGAAAGGAGGCGCTCACGAGGGAAGTGGAAACTATCGAACTTAAGCTAAATGACTCTTACAGGAACCAGGAGAGGCAGGAGGAGCTTAAAGCTATTAGTGAAATTGAAAGAAATTCAAAATATTTCTTTTCATATGCCAAAAACAAGGGAAATACCACATCTAGTATCGGGCCCTTACTCAGACAGATGACAACAAGGAAACGAGTGAAATATTGAAATCCCAGTACGACTCTGTGTTTAGTGAACCACTAATCGGTCTGAGGATCGACGACCCAAATGATTTCTTCATGAATGAGCCTCAAAACTCCATAAATGTATGCCAGATTTCCGAAATTCCCCTAACTCCTATAGATTTCGAAAAAACCATTGGTCAGTGGTCAGTCGTCAGTGGTCAGTGGTCAGTGGTCAGTCGTCACGTGAGGTCACAGACCCTGAGCTGCTTTGGGGATTAGCGTGGACGGTTACAAAGCATGGCTTGCTTCTGCAGTGTTTTAAAAATTGAGGTTGGAGAGTTGAAGGAGGAGGTCTTGCTTCTCCAGGAGGAGATTAGGAGGCTGAAGGTCCACCTCAATGGGTCTGGGAGAGAGTGTGAGGTGGCTGGAGTTGTGGGGAATGAGGCTTCTAGCAGTGAGGTGCAGTCTGTCTCTCGCTGTGAGGAGGCTGTAGTTGGGGAGGTAGCAACGGCTACCAGCAGTGAGGTGCAGCCCAGCACCTGCTACAAGTGGCGAGTGGTTCACAGTAATGGGAGGCGCATCAGAGTAAGGAAAGTTAAGAGTGAAGATCTGAAGGTAGGAAATCGCTTCTCTGTTCTTCAGGATGAATGTACTTCAGTGGCCAGTGAAGGTAAGGGTACTACTGCCCCTGCTAATGGAGGTAAGCGCATTCTTGTGGTTGGTGACTCTCAGGTAAGATATATTGACCGTGCTTTTTGTAATAGGAATAAGAAGATGAGAGATAGAGTGTGCTTCCCTGGAGCTGGTGTTGGGGACATTGTCAACAGGCTGGATAATATCATGTCAGGTAATGGGAACAAACCCATTATCTGTCTCAGTGCTGGTGGAAATGATATTGGGAAGGGTAGGAGAGAAGAGCTGCTAGATAAGTACAGGTCAGCTATAGATTTCATTAAGTCTAAGGGAGGGATCCCAATCATATGTAGCATCTTGCCTAGAAGGGGAGTAGGAAATGAATGGTTGTCTAGGGCAATTGGTGTAAATTGCTGGCTAGACAGATACTGTAAGGAACTTGCAATCCCATTCATTGACAACTGGAACAACTTTTATGGCAAACATGATATGTATGCAAGGGATGGGGTACATCTCTCTGGGGCTGGGGTGGTAGCACTTGCAGACTCGATTGAGAAGGCCATTGGTGAAATGCCTATGATTTTGAACTGATGGAAGATAGAGGTATGGGTGTGTGTGGGAAACAAGCAGGTTACAACACTAGGGTTGGAAACAGTAAATGTATAAAAGGCATTCAGCATGAAGTTATAAATAAAAACAATAGATCAGGTCAGCAAACAAAGGGGGACAGCAGATGGTAGCAAGGGACTAGCTCCCTTAAGGTTTACTATACTAACAGCAGGAGTGTAAGAAATAAGATAAATGAGCTAAGATTAATTGCAAGTGCAGGAAACATAGATATTATTGCTATAACAGAGACCTGGCTCAAGCTGAAAGATAGAGAGATGCCCTCTGAATGTCACATACAAGGCTATAAATTATTCCACACTGACAGGGTCAACAGGAAAGGTGGTGGAGTAGCGATGTTTGTCAGAGACAATTTAAATTGTTGTGTTAGACAAGATATTAAATTAGAAGCGTCAGCCACTGAATCTGTTTGGTTACAGCTTCTCGAGGGCCGAGAAAAACTAATTTTGGGTGTGATTTACAGGGCCCCAAATCTTGATAGGGAGTGCAGTAAACTTCTATGGGACGAAATTCGTAAGGCATCTGCATACGAAAATGTTGTGCTAATGGGAGATTTCAACTATAGACAGATTGACTGGAGCAATTTGACAGGAAATTTAGAGTCAGGTGACTTTCTTGATACGATCCAGGATTGTTTTTTAAAACAGTTTGTGACAGAGCCAACTAGGGGAAATAATCTCCTTGACTTGGTTCTTGCCAGTAGGGAAACACTAATTAATAATCTTGAGGTTAATGATGAGCTTGGGGAAAGTGATCACAAATCACTCAGTTTTAATATATCATGGAATTCCCCTAATAATGGCAATCAAGTCTCTGTCCCTGACTTCCGCTTGGCTGATTTCATAGGACTGAAAAATTACTTAGGTGGGCTGAGCTGGAATGACCTGACTAAGGGTCAGGTAGATGGTGATGGTTGCGGATATGACGCTTTCCAGGGCATAGTTCTAGCTGCTCAGTCAAATTATGTTCCAAATAGGGAAATCAGATCAAACAAAAATGATCCTAAATGGATGAACAATAGATTAAAATATATAATTGGTCAAAAGAGAGGCATATATAGGCAAATCAAAAGAGGGGAGGGGCAATTAAGAAATCGATATATTCAGTTATAGAGAGAAATAAAAAAAGGAATTAGAAAAGCAAAAAGAGATTATGAGGTTAAAGTTGCAAGAGATTCGAAGACTAACCCAAAAGGATTCTTTCAGGTATACAGAAGTAAGATCAGGGACAAGATAGGCCCACTCAAAAGTTCCTCGGGTCAGCTCACTGACAGTGATAAGGAAATGTGTAGAAGTTTTAACACATACTTCCTCTCAGTTTTTACACAGGAGGATACCAGCGATATTCCAGAAATGATAAATTATGTGGAACAGGACGATAATAAACTGTGCACGATTAGAGTCACAAGTGACATGGTCCTTAGGCAAATAGATAAATTAAAACCTAACAAATCCCCAGGCCCTGATGAACTGTATGCAAGGGTTCTAAAGGAATGTAAAGAGGAGCTTAGCAAACCTTTGGCTAATCTTTTCAACATATCACTACAAACTGGCATGGTGCCAGATAAGTGGAAAATGGCAAATGTGATACCTATTTTCAAAGCAGGTGACAGGTCCTTAGCTTCGAACTATAGACCAATAAGCCTAACCTCCATAGTGGGAAAATTTATGGAATCAATAATTGCCGAGGCAGTTCGTAGTCACCTTGAAAAGCATAAATTAATCAACGAATCTCAGTATGGTTTTACAAAGGGGCGTTCCTGCCTTACGAATTTATTAACTTTTTTCACTAAGGTATTTGAGGAGGTTGATCATGGTAATGAATATGATATTGTGTATATGGACTTCAGTAAGGCTTTTGACAAGGTCCCACATCAGAGACTATTGAGGAAAATTAAGGCACATGGAATAGGAGGAGAAATTTTTTCCTGGATAGAGGCATGGTTGACAAATAGGCAGCAGAGAGTTTGCATAAATGGGGAGAAATCAGAGTGGGGAAGCGTCACGAGCGGTGTTCCACAGGGGTCAGTGTTGGGCCCCCCGCTGTTCACAATCTACATAAACGACATAGATGAGGGCATAAAGAGCGACATCAAGTTTGCAGATGACACCAAAATAGGCCGTCCAATTCATTCTGACGAGGACATTAGAGCACTCCAGGAAGATTTGAATAGACTGATGCAGTGGTCGGAGAGGTGGCAGATGCAGTTTAATATAGACAAATGCAAAGTTCTAAATGTTGGACAGGACAATAACCATGCCACATATAAACTAAATAATGTAGTTCTTAATATTACGGATTGCGAAAAAGATTTAGGAGTTCTGGTTAGCAGTAATCTGAAACCAAGACAACAGTGCATAAGTGTTCGCAATAAAGCTAATAGAATCCTTGGCTTCATATCAAGAAGCATAAATAATAGGAGTCCTCAGGTTGTTCTTCAACTCTATACATCCTTGGTTAGGCCTCATTTAGATTATGCTGCACAGTTTTGGTCACCGTATTACAGAATGGATATAAATGCTCTGGAAAATGTACAAAGGAGGATGACAAAGTTGATCCCATGTATCAGAAACCTTCCCTATGAGGATAGACTAAGGGCCCTGAATCTGCACTCTCTAGAAAGACGTAGAATTAGGGGGGATATGATTGAGGTGTATAAATGGAAGACAGGAATAAATAAAGGGGATGTAAATAGTGTGCTGAAAATATCTAGCCTAGGTTTGGTAATAGAGTTGTGGATGAGTGGAACAAACTCCCAAGTACAGTTATAGAGGCCAGAACGTTGTGTAGCTTTAAAAATAGGTTGGATAAATACATGAGTGGATGTGGGTGAGTGTGAGTTGGACCTGATAGCTTGTGCTATCAGGTCGGTTGCCATGTTCCTCCCTTAAGTCAAGGTGACCTGACCTGACTAGTTTGGGTGCATTGGCTTAAGCTGGTGGGAGACTTGGACCTGCCTCGCATGGGCCAGTAGGCCTGCTGCAGTGTTCCTTCGTTCTTATGTTCTATGCACTCAGCCCCGGGCTCAGACTCGTGGAACTCTGTTTTCATTAAGAACTGCAAGAAACCCCTCTCGCGTGCCCTAAGTACACTGTGGAGGAGGAGCTTGGACATGGGTGAAATTCCACAGTTACTTAAAACAACGGATATAGCCCCACTCCATAAAGGTGGCAGCAAAGCATTAGCTAAGAACTATAGACCAATAGCTCTGACGTCCCTCATCATAAAAATCTTTGAAAGAGTGCTAAGAAGCAGGATTGCAAATCACCTGGATTCCCAAAATCTTCACAATCCAGGGCAACATGGGTTCAGGGCAGGTCGCTCCTGCCTCTCACAACTACTGGATCACTATGACATGGCCTTGGATGCACTGGAAGAAAATCAGAATGCAGATGTAATATACACAGACTTTGCAAAAGCATTTGACAAATGCGATCATGGCGTAATAGCCCATAAAATACGTGCTAAAGGAATAACTGGGAAAGTGGAGAGATGGATCTTCAACTTCCTAACAAATCGAACACAAAGAGTAGTGGTCAACAGAGTTAAATCGGAGGCTGCCATAGTGAAGAGCTCTGTTCCACAAGGCACAGTACTCGCCCCCATCTTATTCCTTATCCTCATATCAGACATAAACAGAGATATACACCACAGCACCGTATCATCCTTTGCGGATGATACTAGGATCTGCATGAGGCTGTCATCTGCTGAGGACGCGATTAACCTCCAAGAAGATATAAACAAAGCTTTCCAGTGGGCAACGGTAAACAATATGATGTTCAATCAGGACAAATTCCAACTACTCCGTTATGGAAAACTGGAGGAGATTATAACTAGAACAGAGTATACTACTGACTCCGGCCATACAATAGAGCGGAAAAATAATGTAAGGGACCTGGGAGTAGTAATGTCTGAGGATCTCACTTTCAAGGATCACAACAGTGCCACGATCGCACGTGCAAAGAAAATGATAGGATGGATAATGAGAACTTTCAAAACGAGAGATGCCAAGCCCATGATGATCCTTTTCAAATCACTTGTTCTCTCTAGGCTGGAATACTGCTGTACATTAACATCTCCATTCAAAGCAGGTGAAATCGCAGATCAAGAGAGTGTACAGAGATCCTTTACTGCACGTATAAGTTCTGTCAAGCACCTTAACTACTGGGAACGCTTGGAAGCACTTGACTTGTACTCGTTGGAACGCAGGAGGGAGAGAGATATCATAATCTACACTTGGAAAATCTTGGAAGGAATGGTCCCAAATCTGCACACAGAAATCACTCCCTACGAAAGTAAAAGACTGGGCAGGCGATGCAAAATGCCCCAAATAAAAAGTAGGGGCGCCATTGGTACACTAAGAGAAAACACCTTAAGTGTCCGGGGCCCAAAACTGTTCAACAGCCTCCCATCAAGCATTAGGGGAATTGCCAATAAACCCCTGGCTGCCTTCAAGAGAGAGCTGGACAGATACCTAAAGTCAGTGCCGGATCAGCCGGGCTGTGGCTCGTACGTTGGACTGCGTGCGGCCAGCAGTAACAGCCTAGTTGATCAGGCCCTGATCCATCGGGAGGCCTGGTCATGGACCGGGCCGCGGGGGCGTTGATCCCCGGAATAACCTCCAGGTAACCTCCAGGTGTGTGTAAAGGTAGAAAGTTGAAAGCGAACATAGAAAAGTGTAAGGTGAGGAGGGTATCAAATGATTTAGATAAAGAAAAATTGGATATCAAATTGAGGAGTAGTAGTATGGAAGAAGTGAATGTTTTCAGATACTTGGGAGTTGACGTATCGGCGGATGGATTTATGAAGGATGAGGTTAATCATAGAATTGATGAAGGAAAAAAGGTGAGTGGTGCGTTGAGGTATATGTGGAGTCAAAAAACGTTATCTGTGGAGGCAAAGAAGGAAATGTATGAAAGTATAGCAGTACCAACACTCTTATATGGGTGTGAAGCTTGGGTTGTGAATGCAGCAGCGAGGAGGCGGTTGGAGGAAGTGGAGATGTCCTAAGGGCAATGTGCGGTGTAAATATTATGCAGAAAATTCGTAGTGTGGAAATTAGGAGAAGGTGTGGAGTTAATAAAAGTATTAGTCAGAGGGCTGAAGAGGGGTTATTGAGGTGATTTGGTCATTTAGAGAGAATGGATCAAAGTAGAATGACATGGAGAGCATTTAAATCTGTAGAAGGAAAGCGGGGTAGGGGTCGTCCTCGAAAAGGTTGGAAGGAAGGGGTAAGGGAGGTTTTGTGGGCGAGGGGCTTGGACTTCCAGCATGCGTGCATGAGCGTGTTCAATAGGAGTGAATGGAGACGAATGGTATTTGGGACCTGACGTTCTGTTGGAGTGTGAGCAGGGTAATATTTAGTGAAGGGATTCAGGGAAACCGGTTGTTTTTATATAGCCGGACTTGAGTCCTGGAAATGGGAAGTACAATGCCTGCACTCTAAAGGAGGGGTTTGGGATATTAGCAGTTTGGAGGGATATGTTGTGTATCTTTATACGTATATGCTTCTAAACTGTTGTGTTCTGAGCACCTCTGCAAAAACAGTGATTATATGTGAGGTGAAAGTGTTGAATGATGATGAAAGTATTTTCTTTTTTGGGGATTTTCTTTCTTTTCGGGTCACCCTGCCTCGGTGGGAGACGGCCGACTTGTTGAAAAAAAAATATAATTGTTGACTTAGTAAATAACATATTGCAGCTTTCCTAAAATTAAGGCAGGCTTAAACAGAGACTAAAGTATTTTACATGTAGATGTCCAGACGGGATATTGTTCGGATTATTAACTCAGTATAACCTCGTAAAGTCAGGTTGTTCCTGGCGAATATCTTGTTTCCAGCATTAAAATTATTAATTCTCGTGAGACTGGCATAGGCCAGTACCAGCAACAGGCACCACCAGGTTCAAACCTCTGCGAGGGTATACATATTTACATAATTTTTAATAACAGACTATTTCCACAAGTACATAATGCAACTGTGTATGTCATACTGTATAAGTAATACTGGTCAGTTAGCAAGAACGCGTTTCAAATTAAGTCCTTTCTAAGATTTTCGTATAAAGATACATATTTTTTTCATTTATGGTGATTTAAAAATTAATAATTTTGTACCAAAAGCATCTTACAAAACTTACCAAATGTTCCATGTACATATTAGCTAAGATTGCGCTAATAAGTGACCCATAACTTAGCCAAATTGCTGAAACTGCTTAAACTTTTATAATTTACGTTAAGTTCTACTAGGTTAACTGAATCTTGGCTCGGTATGGGGAGCTCCAAGTCTTCATGAACTTTGTGTCGAATGAAATCTAAAGCTTGATCCGTGAGCAGGTATGTGAACAGGGCTGTCACGTCAAAAATTTGAAGCAGTTAATGAGATCTGAACGCTGTGCTACGCTCAGCAAGATGCTTAGCTCGGATTCCTGTCAGTGTGTGAATCACTGCCTATCTATGAGAAGGGCCTCAACGAAATATTGCATTAGTATATTTAAGGTAAGCCATAGAGCCTTGCTGCTTTAGGTTTGTTAGAAGGTGATACAATTTCTTGCTAATCTCCGGTTTTCTAGTATTGTCGTTACCTTTTCTGAGGAAAGAGAGTTTTGTTCTCTTGTTCTTCTATTGATATTCTAGTATTCTTATGCTTAGGGTGAGGACGTTCAATAGGTCTCGCATTTAATCACTGTAATCCTTACGATTCAGGATGACCACACCTCCTCCTTTGTCAGCTGTAGTTACAAGGATGGTCTTTACGGACGAGGCTCTTTATAGCAGCCGAGTAGCGTCAAGAGTTGAGGGTTGGCTTGGTTCCGAGAAGGCAGTGGTAATCAGAATGTCTGAACCCTTTTTGGAACTCGCAATCTAAGAAGTTGTAATTTTTTATAATTTTGTCTAATTCGTGGTTAGGTTTACGGATAATTGTAGCAAACTTAAGTCCAAGACTGAGAGCTGCTTCGGATTCTTTAAGTGTATATATAGTACGAGAGGTTTACAGCAATGTCTGCGCTTCCATTGTCCTTCCTTCTGTTGTGTGCTCAAAGTGTGGAAAGTTTCTTGGAGAGATGTATCTTCTGTTGTACATTAGGTTTGGTTACTTTGCTAGGAATGATTTCTGAGGTATTTCTGGCAGGTTAGTAAGCGTCGTAGTGGACGTATCAAAAGTATCCTTGCAGCGTGCAGAGGACTTTCCCCGGCACTCCAGTAAGAACATAAGAAAGGAGCATTGCAACAGGCCTACTGACCCATGTGGAGCAGGTCCATGTCCGCCCCCGGATTAGCCCATAGACCCACCCCGCGGATTAGCCCAATGATCCACCCAGTCTGGTCACCTCCACTCAAGGATGAGGCACGGCACCAGACCCAGCAGCACAAGCTAGTCAGGTCCAACTCACACCCACCCACTCATGTATTTATCTAACCTATTTTTAAAACTACACAGCTTTTTAGCCCGAATAACTGTACTCAGGAGTTTGTTTCACTCATCCACGACTCTATTACCAAACCATTGCTTTCCTATATTCTTCCTGAATCTGAATTTTTCCAACTTGTATCAGGAGTGAAGGGCTATGTGTAGTAGACCTTGGAGAAACTATCTCCTTGATGCATTAACGCTAAAAAAGTTTAATCGATTTTTAAAGAAGTGTTCATTTAAGAAGGGAGAAACGGTCTCTGTACGCAACGTTCCATTTCCAGTGCTATCTGACAAATGGTGGAACTGGCACGGTGATACCGTCAAGGATACAAGCTGGCTTGCCACTGGTTCGAACCCTCCTTTCGGTGAGTCGATTACAGTCGTATCATGATTTCACTAGTCACTCAATAAACTAAAGCATCAATTCACAAATTAAAACCATAATGTAGAGGTCTGTGTAAACTTGCTCTGAAGTACACACCTTCTATGAACTCTATATTTTACGTGCTCATTCAGTCTGTCTTATACGTGTATATGTCCTGCTTGACAAAGGAATACGTGCTGACTTTTACTTGTGTATATCCTGTTCTCTATGTGTATATTTTTCAAATACTTCTATGTGTAGCTGCCCTGTCAGTTACATTATCACTCTCTTACGTGTAAAGATATAAGGTTAATGCATATTATCAGAAAATGCTGCATATTTTAAGACACTGGCTTATATACGAAAAATTAAATATGTCGTCAATATATTTTTAATAAAATTGCTTCTTATTCAACAATATTACATAATAAATTACTTTGCTGCAATGTTAATTGCGCTCGAATTACTTCTGAGTTATTCACATTACTCACTCATCAATTATAGACTATCATTTTTATTTTGTTAGAAGAAACAAAAATAATACAGAAAGAAGACGACATAATAACTAAAAACCTTCCTTTGTCGATATGTTATTTACTAATTAAAGTTGGAGACTCCTGGCTCAGCCTCGCTATAAAACTTAACTCGAATACAAACGTTGTTGAATTTCCTGAGCGGAACTGAAAATTTTATTGCATTTATTCATGGAAATTCTATTACTTCGCCAACAAAATTTTCATAAAATTTCCCGTTTGTCAGCCGGGAAATGAGAAGTGTTGAAACAATATTAATTGACTATTATGTCTGTTGACTATCTCAGTTTTATCCTAAGTGTAGTTTTCCGCTATCAGTCGTGTGTGATAATGTATAATTGGTCTCTGTGCAGTCGCTCCCCCACTGTGTGAACCTGGTCCAAATAACCAACATGATGGAAACTGATCCTTATGACGGCGCTAAAAACTGAACCTTATGACGACGTATCGGTCCGACTTGAACAATTAACTATTCACATATACATGACGGAAAGGTAACCAGATTATATATTATATAATTCTTTCTGGTACAAATATCTAGTAAAAACCGAAAACAGTTTATGAGCTATGGATATGTATCAACATAGTCTAACAATATGATGGTCAAGATCTCGTCTGTTACATAACACAAGCCTGTGACACAGACATCTGTGATGTAGTAACACAGATATCTGTATCACAGACATCCGTGATATGTATCATATGCATGATGCACTCGATACATAATTTATGCTTATGGCATATACATCTGAAGTATATGATACATCACGAGACATAATACATATATCTGTTGTATTTCCTAAGATGAACTGTGTAAAACTGTGTTTCAAACATGTGAAGGCACAGTTATCTCAGTTATTCTCAGACAGAGGAAATGCTTGCAAGTCCAGGCAATAACTGAACCACATTCACACAAAGTCGACTTATGTCACAGCTTGCGAAACCTGATAAAAAGTAGATTTATATGATTTGATTGTGAATGTAACATTCCCAAAGTTTATGCTCAAACTGATCCAGACACAAAATTCTACAAAATTAGAAAAATTATGTGATATATACAAATCTACCTTAAATTATATGTATGTCGAGTATTTCATATTACGCTTAATTAACTGGATGGTGAAAGGCATTACACAGTTTTGTAATGCTAATAGCAACGGCAGAATAATAGAGCAGTCATTAAATGCTACAAACCATTTGTAGCCATTTGCTGACTATAACCTGAGTTGCAGTGTTTTACGGCTGCCTATAATAATTGGTTGTAATTATTATATCATGAATCTGCAAGAGACAACTCTTAAAATGAATAAGGAGCAAAACAAATTAATTCACCTTTAATAAGGGTCTTTTATTCACGTAATCTGAAAGAAACAATAGTCCACCTTTGTTCTCGGGTATCTGTCGTATTTAAGAATATTTTACTTTTTTGAACTTTGATTAACTGCTTCAAATACCAATGTTTATGTGAGGAAGCAAATTAATAACTTTTGACTACCTTTGTTAACTCGTGGCTTGGTTGGTAGCGTCCTCAGTTGACGTACCTAGGGTCCCCGATCGACCCCAGGCACGGGTGAAACGTTGGGAATGTTTCCTTCATCCTGATACCCCTGTTTATCTAGCGGTAAGTACCTGGTTGTTAGACGATTGTTGGGTCGCATCCTGGGGACAAGATTTTTCTATGTTGTCGGAAATGCTCTGCATAACCCGGGGTTTGGAATAGTTGTAACACGTACTTGTAGAAATAAAGATTATTATTATTAATAATTATTATTCTTATTATTATCTGATAGTAAAAGTGTAGTGCATTGGTTAATATCAGATCATATGATACTTTCGATGCTGATGTGCATATATTAATTATACATTCACAATAGTATAATTAAACAAACATAATTTCATACATATTTTAGGAAATGTATAATTAACAGCGATGCTAATAATCCTCTCCTGTTTGAAACTCCTGATGTACGACAATGTTATGACACATAATGTACATGTCATTAACAAAAGATAATGGTCTCTTGTATTTCTCATTAATTATATCGAATATTAATTATTGTCAACATTAAGTTAAGCTTATTAATATATAACGAGTCATTACCGCTTTGTATATGGAGTGATACACAAATAACCCGCACATAAAAGACAGAAGCTTACGACGACGTTTCGGTCCGACTTGGACCATTGACAAAGTCACACCGTGTGACTTTGTCAATGGTCCAAGTCGGACCGAAACGTCGTCGTAAGCTTCTGTCTTTTATGTGCGGGTTATTTGTGTATCGTTCCAGTCACGGTATTGTGCCTTTTTGTTATTTATTTATTTTTGTATATGGAGTACTTGTATAACTTAGGGAGAATTAACTAACTTGGTAAATAAAACTTAATGTGATATTCTGTATCAGTATTCAATGACTCTGAAAGATCAATACTTCGCTATTTATAGTCAAGTTCAATGTTTATGTTAACGCTCGGGATTTGCGGTGATGGGTTACCAATAGTCCTGGTTTATTTTGCCAAAAACTAATAAGTTGTACATTTATATTTATTTACGTGTGATTGTGTTTAGATGTTAGTCATGGTGTTTATACATTATTAACATTAGCTTCCCTTAATTCGTATTTTTTTTTTACATTTTATTGTGAGAAAATATCCATGTGGAACTAGTATCTAAACAAGTATCTAAATATAATTTTTTCCTTATATTATAGGGCTAATATTATTTAATTGACGAGTCTGTGTCACGTTCTACCACACAGAAGTGTCAGTAAATTGAGAATTGATACTTTATTTATCGGACAAATAAACTAATATAAAGTAACATTTGAAAATTGAGAGTTTCGAGCCATGCTTAACATGGCTTGTAACTCATACAGCATGAGAACCGGAGTCTAGGCTACATGTAGCAATTAACTGATGTCACTGATGATATCTGTCCAGGAACCAGGGATGAATTACCGCTGTTCTCTTAACAAATAATGGAAGTAATAGTAACGCTGAAGATGTTTTTGGTAAGAACTACATTAAAAGGCATCAATTCAGAGACAATTTCAAAGATAATAACCTTCGCATAACATTACTTTTATCATTCCATTGATTATATATAGTTATAAATATAACCATAATTTTAAGAAGTGGACTGGTAAGCCAATGGACAGCCTCGGTCAGATGACCAAAATTCCAACGGCGGATCATTATCTGACCAAGACCTAAGTCAGAAAACATTTGTCATGATTCCTGACGAAAATTACCGAACCTGACCATTCCATCCTTGATGGAATCCTAACCCTCAAGACACAGAAACTTAACGAGATAATCATGTCCCCATAAATTTACCAACCAAATTTTCACATGACTGAATTTTACCTATAAATCTAAGTAGCAGTGAAGGAGGAAAGAGAAGATGGATGGCAATATTTAAATATGATAATAGCTTGTGTAACGAGCAAAATGGATGAATAATGTGAAAAAGGACAATTTTTCTCCTGGAGGAGACTGTTGAAATGAACTCAGAAAAAAAAGAGGCTGAGTTTCAGATTTCTTGATATTACACCAACATAATTTTTGTCACATCCTCTGCAAGGTATGTCTATACGGTTGTATTGTCTGTTTGTTTCCCTTAATTTTCTATAAGTCTTTAAAGGGGGTCGATGCATAGATGACTACTTCCATGCCATTGTCTTTCATACGTTAGATACCAAGTTGCTAACTGATGAAGTGATGTATTTTTTGCGTGGATCTCTTTTGTTTTCTATGTTATCATGCTGAGAATATGTAGCTATTATCCAAGAGTTGTACAAGAAGGGTATAAAACTTTCATATCCAAGAGTTGTGATGCCGTAGCTGGAAGAGAAGCTGTTGGAATTAATATGTATTAATTTGACAATTTTTTTCTTCCAAGTATTGCGTTTTGGAGATCTTAAAATCATCTAGAAAAACCTGATTATGACACTTCTCCTGGTACTGTTTTCGTGAAGGGATTACACATGTGTTAAGTCATTCTTGTATGAAGGCATCTTGTAAACTTGGAATAAGAGTAATTCGTCATATCTCTGAAAGTGAGAGTGAGCGAGCAAGAGATTGAGACAGAGCTGCTCCATTGCATCAATCATTAGCTTACATCTATATCAGCCTGGAGAAAACATGTCAGGTTACATTTGCTTCTCAGAAAACACAAATGATAATGGTTTCTAGCCCTCTCGGGGTCGGTCCCATAAAATTACTGCTTTGAAGCCAGGGTCGGTGCTGTATAAATACGCCAAAATTCTAGCAGCTTCCAATCTTGCAGGAAAAAGCTGGTAGGCTTACATATAAAAGAATAGGTCTGCATAGTCAGTGTGTGCAGTATAACAAAAAAAATGCTGCTATAAGCAGTGCATAATGAGAAAAACTGCGACCGTGTTTTTGGTGTAAAATAGCGACTTTGTAGTGTATTTTTGTATAGTTCTTATGATTATATGCTCGGTTTCTTGCTCTCATTTGATAGAATGGAAGATATATTACAGAAACAGAGATGATTTTGAAACCGAGTTCAAAATAGCGAAAATGTTCGATTTTTGCCGATATTCAAGAGTAAACAAAACACGTCAAGCGCCCAATACACATCAATTGCCTGGTCTAATATGGACTCACAAATGCACTGACATTATTTATACAAGAGGGGCCTGGACACGTGACTAATGAACAGAGAAAATGTTATTTTAGTGCCAGGAATGTCTACGTTATTTATTCTGGATCCTATATCGAAATTAGCCATTCTTGAATCTTGTGTGAAAATTGGCCAAATTAATAATTTCGTCACTTTATTGGGTGGTTCAAATAGGTTAATGGGCAGTTCTAGCTAAACGGGTATGAGTTAGGTTGACTCCAACAATGGAATTCGCTCAAAATAGGGCTCAAAGCCGTCGAAATCGCCAATGCATAAATATTGCCGAGACTTTTAACTTCCAGGAAGCGTAATTCCGTAAGTTTTCCACAAAATTTCGTGATTTTGGTTTCATTACCTTCGGAAAAGAAGATTCTCAGTCATTTCTTAAGATTTTTTTTTTCAAATTCTTCGACCTGGGAGCAAATTT
>NC_091299.1:51312241-51339741 GCF_038502225.1 Cherax quadricarinatus | reverse complement strand
AGATTTTTCTAAGCCCTTCTACCTGACAACTGATGCTAGTTCAATTGGCATAGGTGCCGTACTAGCTCAGAAGACCGATGGCAAGTACAACGCAGTTGCATTTGCTAGCCGAGTCCTTACGAAGGCTGAACGTAATTATACAGTAACTGAGCAAGAAGCTTTAGCAATAGTATGGTCTTTAAAGCACTTCTGAGACATTATTTATCAGTACTCTGTTCATGTCTTGACAGACCATGCTCCACTGATACCCTTATTCCAGAACAAACAACCTACTGGAAGGTTAGCCAGATGGACCTTGACTATCCAAGAGTTCAATCCCACCGCTGCCACCATTTATCATGTGGGAGTTCGATACGTGGATAGGGTAAAGTAATACTCACGTAGGCTGGTAGTACGTATAATTACAGATAATGTGGGGAGCGCCCAACAGCCTGCCTATCTCCTTGCTCACTCTCGTATAACTGACTGGCCGCCCACAGTACCCATATGTGAGGGGGTCTTTGAATACTGCTGTGGTCAGCACAATATGAATACAGACAGTGACTCAGGCAGAGACGGTTGGTAGTGAGTCATCTACTGGTACACTGGTTACTGGTAACTGGTTACTACTACTGAGATCACTCTCGTATAACTGACTGGCCGCCCACAGTACCCATATGTGAGGGGGTCTTTGAATACTGCTGTGGTCAGCACAATATGAATACAGACAGTGACTCAGGCAGAGACGGTTGGTAGTGAGTCATCTACTGGTACACTGGTTACTGGTAACTGGTTACTACTACTGAGACCTCCACTACATCACTACCCAGGCTATTCCATTTAATGACAACTCTGTGATCGAAGAAATACATCCCTACATCCCCGTGGTTCATCTGAATCTTCAGCTTCCAACTGTGACCCCCTGTTGCTATGTCCCATCTCTGGAATATCCTGTCTCTGTCCACCTTGTCTATACCTCTCAGCATTTTATATGTCCCCCCTATCTTTCCTGTCCTCCAGTGCCGTCAGGTCGAATTCCCTTAACCTCTCCCGTAAGACATACCCCTTTGCTCATGGACTAGTCTTGTTGCAAGCCATTGCACTTTCTCTAGTTTCTTTACGTGCTTGGCAAGATGTGGGTTCCAAACTGGTGCCGCATACTCCAATATGGGCCTAACACAGTGTACAGGGTCCTGAACGATTCCTTAAGATGGCGGAACGCTGTTCTTAGGTTTGCTAGGCACGCATATGCTGCAGCAGTTATTTGGTTGATGTGCACCTCAGATGTGCCTGGTGTTATACTCACCCCAAGATCTTTTTCCTTGAGTGAGGTTTGTAGCCTCTGACCCCTAGACTGAACTGCATTTCTTTGCCCTTCCCCAATCTTCATTACTTTGCACTTGGTGGGGTTTAACTCCAAGAGCCAATTGCTGGACCAGGCCTGCAGCCTGTCCAGATTCTTTTGTAGTTGTGCCTGGTCCTCGTCCGACTGAATCCTTCCCAACTTCACATTTCTGCAAACAGGGACACTTCGGAGTCTATTCCTTCCGTCATGTAGTTCACGAATACCAGAAACAGCACTGGTCCTAGGACTGACCCCTGTGGAACCCCACTAGTCACAGGCACCCACTCTGACACTTCGCCTCGTACCATGACTCGCTGCTGTCTTCCTGACAGGTATTCCCTGATGCATTGTAGTGCCTTCCATGTTATCCCTCCCTGATCCTCCAGTTTTTGCACTAATCTCTTGTGTGGAACTGTGTCAAACGCCTTCTTACAGTCCAAGAAAATGCAATCTACCCACCCCTTTCTCTGTCTTACTGCTGCCACCCTGTCATAGAACTCCAGTAGGTCTGTGACACAGGATTTCCCGTCCCTGAAACCGTGTTGGTTAAGCTCATTTCCTTCTAGGTGTTCCACCACTCTTCTCCTGATAATCTTCTCCATTGACTTTGCCTACTATACATGTCAGTGACACTGATCTATAGTTTAGTGCTTCTTGTCTGTCTCCTTTTTTTAAAATCTGGGACCACATTTGCCGTCTTTCATACCTCAGGTAATTTCCCTGTTTCGATAGATGTGTTGAATATTGTTGTTAGGGATACACAGTGCCTCAGTACCCTCTCTCAGGACCCAAGGAGAGATGTTATCCGGCCCCATCGCCTTTGAGGTGTCTAGCTCGCTCAACAGCCCCTTCACTTCTTCCTCAGTTGTATGTATTGTGTCCAACACTTGGTGGTGTACCCCACCTATCAGTCTTTCTGGAATCTCTTCTGTCTCCACTGTGGACACTTCTTTGAATCTCTTGCTGAGTTCCTCACATACTTCTCGGTCGTTTTTTGTGATCTCTCCTCCTTCCTTCCTTAGCCTGATTACCTGGTCCTTGACTGTTGTTCCCCTCCTGATGTGGCTGTACAACAGCTTCGGGTCAGATTTGGCTTACACTGCTATGCTATTTTCATATTTTCGTTGGGCTTCCCTTCTAACCAGTGCATATTCATTTCTGGCTCTACGACTTATTTTCTTGGGCCCTTCGCCTTCTATACTTCTATTCAATAGCACAATTGGTTTTGGCCTCCCTGCACCTTTGGGTGAACCATGGGCTCATCCTGGCTTTCTCATTACTGTTACCCTTTGGGTACAAACTTCTCAAATTCCTTGCAAATTGTTGTCACGTATGTGTGTGTGTGTGTGTGTGTGTGTGTGTGTGTGTGTGTGTGTGTGTGTGTGTGTGTGTGTGTGTGTGTGTGTGTGTGTGTGTGTGTGTGTACTCACCTAGTTGTGATTGTAGAGCTCACGGCACAGCTCCTGGCCCTGCCTCTTCACTTGCTACTTGGTAACTGTTCCAGTTCCATGAGCTTTAACTTACCTTTTCATGAAGCAATGTATGGATCCTCCCTCCACTACATCACGTACCGGACTATTCCACTTCCTGACAACTCTGTGACTGAAGAAATACTGCCTAACATCCCTGTGATTCAACCGAGTCTTCAACTTCCAGCTGTGAACCCCTTGTTGCTGTGTCCCATCTTTGGAACATCCTGTCTCTGTCCAACTTATCGATTCCTTTCAATATTTTATATGTCGTTATCATATTCCCCTATCTCTCCTGTCTTCCAGTGTCGTCAGGTCGATTTTCCTTAACCTCTCCTCCTAGGACATACCTCTTTGCACTGGGAGCAGTCTTCTTACAAACCTTTGCACTTTCTCTAGTTTCCTTAAATGCTTGGATAGGTGTGGGTTCCAAACTGGTGCTGCATGCTCCAATATGAGCCTAACGTGCACAGTGCACAGGATCGTGAACGATTCCTTCTTAAGATGTCGGAATGCTGTTCTTAGGTTTGCTAGGCGCCCGTATGCTGCAGCAGTTATTTGGTTGATGTGCACCTCAGGAGATGTGCCTGGTGTTATACTCACCCCAAGATCCTTTTCCTTAGTGAGGTTTGTAGTCTCTTACCCCCTAGACTGTACTTCGTTTGTGGTCTTCTTTGCCCTTCCCCAATCATGATTTTGCACTTTTGGGGGTTGAACTCCAGGAGCCAGTTGCTGGACCAGGCCTGCAACCTGTCCAGATCCCTTTGTAGTTCTGTCTGGTCCTCGTCCGATTGAATTTTTCTCAACACCTTCACATCATCTGCAAAGAGAGTGTGTGTGTGTGTGTGTGTGTGTGTGTGTGTGTGTGTGTGTGTGTGTGTGTGTGTGTGTGTGTGTGTGTGTGTGTGTGTGTGTGTGTGTGTGTGTGTGTGTGTGTGTGTGTGTGTGTGTGTGTGTGTAACGTGTCGCTAAGCACATGTTTGTTCACAGTTTATCAATTTAAAACATTGGCGGCTAGTTTGGTAAAGTATATGATGCAATGTCTTAGGGAGCTGACTCCGACAACCTGAATTTATTAAAACTTTGGTTAGGCCTTTGATATCTCAAGATTATGCACTGTTTTTTAATATAAGCACCACACATTTGTAAAACTTTAGCATCTTCATTCTGAAACGTTTCGCTTACACAACATGCTTCTTTAGTCGAATACATAGGAAGCAGCAGGTGAAAGATATCGCCATAAATATTCCTAAGTGTTGCACATGTATCTTACTTACCAACTTGTCGGTATTGTATGCAAGCAACAGACTCACAGGCAAGACCCACAAAAGGTGAGCGGGGAAGTGAAGACTGACGATGAACAGATGTAGATAGGAAAGTTTTGAGTCGTAGAGAAAGAGCCAGGGATAAACCCAGCAGCAAGTCACTGTAAAGCATGTGTATAACAACAACAACAACACGGACTCACAGGTAAGGACCCACGAGGGGCAAGTGGGGACAGGGCGAAGAATAGACGGTGAGAGGAATGTCTTAAGTCGAAGAGAGAAGAGTCGGGACTAAACCCAACTGCTAAGCCTGAAGAAACACTGACGAAGACGATGTAGAAGGCAATTGGAACTCTGCAGGTGCTGACTGCATCTCGCTGGATGGATAACTGCGACTTGATGGTGATAGGTGGCTGCAGGCGACAAGGGAGGAGCTCATCGTTGATTGGTCAATTCATAGAGGTTTGGTGGTTACTTGGAGTTGTGGCGATGTTTTACGGTGTGTATTGGAAATTTGAATTCAGTTCCATTTTCAAGACGTTTATAAGGTTGTTGAGGGATCATATTTAGACGTGTCAGCGAGTGGCGATAGCGGGAATCTTTTTCTTCTAGTCGGTCTTCAATGTGCAAGAAGAATCGATGGTAAACTTGACTTTCTTTTGGATGAGGTGAGAATGAAGTTCAGAAAGCAGCATATCTTGATAATTTTCTGTAGTGTAGAAGTTGATTCCATTCCAGTCACAATATTTTTCAGTATCTTCATCTGCATCGTTATCTTTTCGAGAGTCATAAGATGGTATTGTTGGTGCTGGTTTTTCTTTCCTGTTAAGTGGTGTTGAAGGTGGAAGTGAAAATACGCTGTCAACTTCAGTAGACGAACAGGAAGATGTTTCTGGTGGCAAGGCTTCTGATTGGTGGGTTTCAATGAGGAGTGGTGGCGGTGGAGGCTTCTCATTGGACGTTGTTTTAGTGACGTCACTAGTTGGTGGTGGTGTTGGAGCTACTGCAGCAGAGGTGGCGACTAAGTCCTTGGTGAATTTGAGAATTTCTTCTGAAGGTGGAGATGCTGGAAATATAAATGATGGCATGTTGTTCAAGGCAAATAACTCGTTGATGGTAGTGTTGAAGGATCCAGGTACAGCCATGTTCTGCATATGAGCGTATAGTAGACAGTAGTGGATCTTCGTTAGGTCACCTGTTGGAGGAATGATGGTGGTGGTGGTGGAGCCGGGTTAAGTAGAGGCTTGAAGTAATTTCGTAGTATCTGCTTGCAACTTTGCAATTGCGGCATACATTAGTGACTTGTTAGATGATTTTTTCTGTTCTGCATCTTGTGTTTATTTTCATAATGTCCTTTCTAGTAGGACATTTTGCTGCCAGAGTATGGTGATCGTTTCTTTTGCAGTTTAAACATGCTGTTTGTGATGCAGCAGCAGCGGTACAGGAACTGAAGGTGTGTCCCTCACTACCACATGTAGTGCAGAACTTCTTGTCTTTTACTGGACATGCCTTGGTGGTGTGAAGATAAGAATAACAGTTCCAGCAATGTTGGATGTAGTGGTATCTCTCTGCTTCTATGTAGGTGGGACTGATGTAGTATTAGTATACAGCAAGACCTTCGTTCAGAGCAGTGGCAGCCATGTTCACGTTGGTATAGGTGACCTTGAGCATAGACGATGTACTCGGGATTTTAGTGATGCTGTCAACAGTAGCTCAAGTATTTTGAGTTTCAATAGATGACTTGAGTCCAGCAATTGGTAGAGAAGTGAGAATCTTGTCCAGTTTTTCAGGAATACCGATTTCCTTGCCCTGAGAGCAGGAGAGGATATAACAGTAAATCCTTGAGCAGTAAGAGTAGTGGTGCCTTCTGTAGTATCTTCTCTGCTTCAGCATCATCGTGACACACGACAATGAAAGTTTCTTTGAGTGACAGAATAGCGTTGAATTTCATATGCAATGCTCCCTGAACGACAGTTGCAAGAGCAAGTTTCGTTGATTCATCAACAGAGCCACTGTTTGGATTGATCTTGACACGATTTACATAGCTCATCGTGCAAGTCAAGGCAGAAGACGACGCTGGTAAAGGTTCCCCTCCCCAACGGGGATCGTAGGGAGACTGAGTAAGGAAGGAGAGCTGCTATGACCTGCCGAGACAAGAGTCAAAAGCAGAATAACTCTTCTTGAAACCAGCATGTGTATGCAGTCGAATGAAAACAGGAAATCAGAAGCTAGATGTGCTGAAGCTGAAACTTGAATCTTGGGTATATCTTGATGGTGAATGGTGACTAGGCAGGAAGGCAAGAGGTGGACGTGACGGCAGCTCCAAGGTGATTGGTCGATAATGTTTGGCAGCAGCCACATTGTGATTGGCTGATGATGTTTCTCCATAGTTGTGTCGATATTACTGCCATTACTCAGCCTTGGAGCCATTTTTTAGTCTTCTGAATCATGATTTTGGTATGTGGATAATTTTGACCAGGTTACTAATGTCGGTTTCTAAGACCTCAAGTTATGCACTTGAATCATAAATATGATAGTTCCATGTTGAATTCGATAAATTGCTTCAGTCCCATACAACGACTTCCAGTATGGATCAACTGAGTAGAAAGTAACTGGTTCAGATTTTCTATCTTTAATTATTCTTCCATTTCTTCTTCGGTTATTTGTGATTCTTGAGGTGAAGGTGGTTGCATTTTGGCTCTCATGGCTTTTGGTTGGTGCAGATGAGGTAAGTTGCTGATTGGTCAGTAGCAGTAATCGGGTGGGAATCGCTGAAATCTTCTCATTGGTTCTGGAATAGAACAGTTGTCATGTTCAGTAATAAAGTCTTGCAAGTTTTCAGGTGCTGCGAAGATGATGATTTTGGGGGTGAACTTCCGTATATTCGCTGAAGGTGGACAATCAGGGAAGATACAATTTAGCATGTTTTCATTGTGAAGAGTTCATTGATGGTTTAGTTGAAGGACCCAGGCTCGGCAAAGTTTGTGTGTGCAAACATCATGCAGTAGTAAATTTGTGTAGAAACACCGTCAGGGAGTGGACCAAGTACGTTGTTAGTGGAGGATGAAGGTTGAGTGGCCTTGAGAATTTTGGTGGTATCGGCTTGCAGTTTTCTAATTGCAGCATACGTTGGAGACCTTGTAGAAGTTTTCTTTTGTTCCTCATGTTGTTTCTTGAGAATTTTTCTCGTAGAACCCTTGGCAACGACAGTGTGATGTTCAGTCTTGCAATTCAAGCATTTTGGAGCAGAGGTGGTGGTATAAGCCTTGAAATCATGTCCTTCACTGCTGCAGGTTGAACAGAATTTTTTTTTATCCTTGATAGGACAGTCCTTGGTGGCATGCAGATATGAAGAGAACCTGAGGTCAGTGGTCACCTGCGGTCATACCTGTCCTAAGCTCTGGGAGTTAGCGTGGTATGTTACCAAGCACCATGGCTTGTTGTAGTGTTTTAGGAGCTCATGTTAAAGTGAAGGAGATTCTACTTCTTCAGGAGGAAAATAGGAGGCTGAAGCTTCGCCTAGATGAGTTTGGGAGCGAGTGTGAGAAGGATTTAGCTGGTAAGGAGGAAATGGTCACAAGCAGTGATAGTGGCAGCCGCTTTAAGTGGCAAGTGGTTGACAGTTCAGGAAGAAGGAAAATAGGAAGGGTTAACAGAGAAGATGTGAAGGTAGGAAATCGATTCTCTGTTCTCCAAGACGAGTGTACTTCAGTGGTTAGTGAGGTTGAACGTACCACTGATTCCCCTGCTTATCAAGGTAAGAATATTTTAATAGTAGGAGATTCTCAGATAAGATATATGGACAGTGCTTTTTTTAACAGACATAGAAAGGTCAGAAAGAGGGTGTGCCCTCCTGGAGGTGGTGTTGGTGACATAGTCAACAGGTTGGATAATATTATGTCAGGTAATGGGAATAAGCCCATTGTCTATCTTAGTGCTGGGTGTAATGACATTGGGAAGGGCAGGAGACAGGAGCCGCTGGATAAGTACAGGTCAGCCACAGAAGTAGTTAGGTCTAAGGGAGGGATCCCAGTCATATGTAGCATCTTGCCTAGAAAGGAAGTGGGCAATGATTGGATGTCTAGCACAATTGGTATAAATTGCTGGCTAGACAGGTACTGCAAGGAACTTGCAATCCCATTCATTGATAACTGGGACCTGTTCTTTGGCAAACGTGATATGTATGCAAGGGATGGGTTCATATCTCTGGGGATGCAGTGGTTGCATTAGCCATTTGATTGAGAGGCTAATTGATGACTTGTCTAGGAATTTAAACTGATAGATAATAGAGGTATGGGTGTTTGTGCGAAGCAATCAGGTTGCAATATTAGGGTTAAAAACAGCAATTACCGGGATACCTCAGGGATATGTTTAAAAGACAATATTCAAAATAAAGTTGCTAGTAATGGCAAATCAATTGATAAACAAACAAAGAGAGATAGCAGATGGCAACGAATGACTAGTTCCCTTGAGGTTTACTATACAAATAGTAGGAGTCTAAGAAATAAGATAGATGAGCTAAGATTACTTGCAAGTGTAGGTATAGATATTATTGGCATAACAGAGACCTGGTTCTACCTGAAAGATAGAGAAATGCCTTCTGAATGCAACATACAGGGTTATAAACTATTCCACACTGATAGGGCCAACAGGAATGGTGGTGGAGTGGCGATGTACGTCAGAGAAAATTTAAATTGTCTTAGACATGATATAAGATTAGAAACATCGAACACAAAATCTGTTTGGCTACAGTTTCTCGAGGGTCGTGACAAATTAATTTGGGTGTGATTTATAGGCCCCAAAACCTTGATAAGGAGTGCAGTAAGCTGTTATGGGACGAAATGCATAAGGCATCTAGATATAAAAATGTTGTGATAATGGGAGATTTGACCTTTAGACAAATTTATTGGAACAATATGACAGGAAATCTTGAGTCTAGTGACTTTCTTGATACTGTTCAGGATTGCTTTTCAGAACAGGTTGTGACAGAACCAACTAGAGGAAACAATCTGCTTGACTTGGTTCTTGCCAACAAATAGTCACTAATTAATAATCTTGAGGTTAATGATGACCTTGGGGGGAAAGTGACCACAAATCACTTAGTTTCAATATATCATGGAATTACCCAGATAACTGCAATCAAATCTTTGTCCCAGATTTTCGCTTGGCCGACTTCATGGGACTGAAAAATTACCTGGATGGGCTAAATTGGGATGTCCTGACTATGGGTCAGGTAAGTGATCTTGGTTGCCAATATGACGTTTTTCAGAGCATAGTTCTAGCTGCCCAGGCAACTTTTGTTCCGAGTAGGGAAATTAGATCTAACAAAAATGATCCCAAATGAAGGAACAATAAATTAAAACACCTCATTGGTCAAAAGAGAGGCATGTGTAGGCGGATCAAAAGAGGGGATGGGCAGTTAAAAAATCAATATACTCAATTAAAGAGAGAATTAAAGAAAGGAATAAGAAAAGCAAAAAGGGATGAGGCTAAGGTCGCAAGGGATTTAACGACTAACCCAAAAGGGTTCTTTCAGGTATACAGAAGTAAGATTAGGGACAAGATTGGCCCACTTAAGAGTAACTCTGGTCAGATCACTGACAGTGATAGGGATATGCGTGAAATTCTCAATACCTACTTCCTCTCAGTTTTCACCCACGAAAATGCTAGCGATATTCCTGAAATAATAGATGTAGAACAGGACGAAAATAAACTATGCGCGATTGCGGTAACTAGTGACATGGTCCTCATACAAATAGAGAAACTAAAACCTAACAAATCCCCAGGCCCTGATGAACTGTTTGCAAGGGTGTTAAAGGAATGTAAAGAAGAACTTAGCATACCTTTGGCTAAGCTTTTTAACATATCACTACAAACTGGCATAGTGCCTGATAAGTGGAAAATGGCAAATGTAATACCTATTTACAAGGCAGGTGACAGGTCCTTGGCTTGCAACTATAGACCAATAAGCCTTACTTCCATAGTGGGAAAATTTATGGAATCAATAATTGCCGGAGCAATCAGTAGCCATCTTGACAGGCACAGATTGATTAATGAATCTCAACACAGTTTTACAAAGGGGCGTTCCTGTTTTACGAATTTACTAACATTTTTCTAAGGTGTTTGAGGAGGTAGAACATGGTAATGAATATGATATTGTGTAAATGGACTTCAGTAAGGCTTTCGATAGAGTTCCACATCAGAGGCTATTGAGGAAACTTAAGGCACATGGAATAGGAGAAATTTTTTCCTGGGTAGAGGCATGGCTGATAAATAGGCAGCAGAGAGTTTGCATAAATAGGGAGAAATCAGAATGGTGGCACGTGACAAGCGGTGTTCCTCAGGGGTCAGTGTTGGCCCCGTTGTTGTTAACAATTTACATAAACGACATAGATGAGGGAATAAATAGCGACATAAGCAAATTTGCTTATGACACCAAAACAGGCCGTCAAGTTTATTCTAATGACGACATTAGAGCACTCCAGAATGATTTGAATAGACTGATGCAATGGTCGGAGAAGTGGCAGATGCAGTTTAATATAGACAAATGCAAAGTTCTAAATGTTGGACAGGTAAATAACCATGCCACATTTAAACTAAATAATGTAGATCTTAATACTACTGATTGCGAAAAGGATTTAGGAGTTCTGGTTAGCAGTAATCTAAAACCAAGACAACAGTGCATTAGTGTTCGCAATAAAGTTGACAGAATTCTTGGCTTCATATCTAGAAATATAAATAATACAAGTCCTCAGGTTGTTCTTCAACTCTATATATTCTTGGTTAGGCCTCATTTAGACTATGCCTGCTCAGTTCTGGTCACCGTATTACAGAATGGGTATAAATGCTCTGGAAAACGTACATGGGAGGATGACAAAGATGATCCAATGTATCAGAAATCTTCCCTATGAGGATAAACCGAGGGCCCTGAATCTGCACTCTCTCGAAAGGCGTAGAATTAGGGGGGATATGAACGAGGTGTATAAATGGAAAACAGGAGTAAATAAAGAGGATGTAAATAGCGTGCTGAAAATTTCCAGCCATGACAGAATTCGCAGCAATGGTTTCAAGTTGGAAAAATTCAGATTCAGGAAGGATATAGGAAAGCACTGGTTTTGTAAGAGTTGTGGATGAGTGGAACAAACTCCCGAGTACAGTTATTCAGGCTAAAACGTTGTGTAGTTTTAAAAATAGGTTAGATAAATACATAAGTGGGTGTGGGTGGGTGTGAGTTAGACCTGACTAGCTTGTGTTGCTGGGTCTGGTGCTGTGCTCCTTCCTTGAGTGTAGGTGATCAGACTGGTTGGGTCACTGGGATAATCCGGGGGGGGGACATGGACCTGCTTCGCATGGGTCAGTAGGCCTGTTGCAGTGTTCCTTCTTTCTTATGTTCTAACATTGCATGATGTGTTGAAATAGCTCTGCTTCAAAGTGGCTTAGATCTACTTATGGAGCACTACGCATGCGATCGTAGATCTGCTTGGACAGTTTAAGTTAAGTTCTATTCCTCTATAATTTTCTCAGTCTTTCCTCTAGTTTTTTTTTTGCTGAGAATAGGAATAATCTTTCTGTCTCCAATTGATTTCTGCCATAGTTCAGAACAATCCTCAGCTGCTATCTTGATAATCACTAAAACATCAGTAAATTTTCTTTCATCACATTTATATCGCCTTTGTTCATTGGAAGAACACTGGCATGACTAAATAATGCATGTTCTGTGGCCTTCCTCTTTGACATTGTAGCTATCTCAGTAGTAAAGTATATAAGTAATCAGAGTATCTGAAAAAGAGAGAAAATTAGTTTATGTTTATAAATACTGCAGAGTACATAGATACAATACATAAAACACTCAGTAATACAGACATATTCCAAAATTTCCATCGCAAATGCTGTAGGCTAAACCTCAACCAATCAACTTCGTACTTGGCACTGAATCTCAGATGTATATAAGGAACAATACCTGAAGAGTGCAGCATTGAACAAAATTTCAGTGCTCCCTACAGCCGCTCTTATACACGCCTCTGCAGTTTCCCTACGATATCCCTTTAGGAGGGGAACTTTTATATTCGTCATCTCTAATCTCCACGATGTTTTACTCAAATCGTGTGAAGATCAAGCCCAGCAGTGGGACAACGATTCTTCAAAATTAGCATTTGCTACTACTGTGAGAGGAAGCTTTCAGATGAAATTTAATGCGATTCTTTCGCTCAAAGATGCATTCATTGCCGTCTGTAATGACTTTTAAGCCGAAAAACTGACTACTACTACTGCCACTACTACTCTCACGTAACGTGGATTCCAAGTTATGCTGTCTCCAACACTGAAGGCCCAAAGATCCGTCTTCATCAAACGTCTGGATAGAATTATAATAGCCCAGTCTCTTGAACTTAAGATATCAACAGAAGATCAGAATTCCTGGGCAACTTTGGATTCCATCACCAAAATTCCAAAGGCATATTCAATGCTTAAGGGTTAATAAGAACAAAAATGTCTCCAAAAACCTACATTTCAGGAACAAATGAACGAGTTGTTTGATATATGTAGTTGCTTCTGTCCTGTTGCCTCCAGTCAAGATGTAGGGTGCAAAATAAAGGATTGTGACAGATACCACCTGGCCTGTAATTATGATGTGAAAGTTCCTAAACGTGAGGTACAGTTCCTCCTTGAGCAGAGAGGTGATTGGAAGATGAAAATTGGCTGTGTTGACATAACAGTAACGAGGATGTGGGATAGAGTGACGGTACAAGAGGAGCAGGATGCAGCCAGAGCCAGGAAGCAACTGGAGGAAAGACAAAGTGAACCGGCAGCTGGGGAAGTTTCTGATTCTGACGATAATTCAAATGGTGCCAGAGATAGCCCTTCTGTCGATACTGATGCTATGTCTTGAGTGGTCTAACTGCCAGCAGCTCACAGTAGAACAGAACAAGACTCCCCACAATGGCAGTCACATGTGACCGATACTTGATCAGTGAATATGCTGGGGCTGCCATTGCCACCGCCACCTTAATGGACTATGACATTATCACCAAGGACGACAAAGGTCAAGTTATTGAACCACAGAAGTTACGAGATGCCAGACACAAATACCGAATGTAGAGGCAAGAAAATGAGCTAGAAAACATGGAAAATATCACATCACTGTATTTTGAGGGTAAGAAGACCTCCACTCGTGTAATGACGAAGAATGAGAAGACCAAGAAATGGAGTTCAAACATAGTTGTGAAATATCATTACGTCATCATGGTGGAGCCCGACACTGAATATCTCACTCTTGTGATTCCCAAGTCACAAGAGGCAAACAATATTTTCCAGGAAAGTGATGCTCAAGTTTCGCACCAAGAAAGACTTCACTTACAGTTTGTAATAGTTTAAACTTAAATACTTGATGATTGATATAACCCATGTACATTTGAGCATGCAATCTTCACAACCAAAAATTATATAAACCATGTACACTTCATTATTATCCTGACAACCAATAAATAACTAATTGCTTTCAGTGATGTATAATTTGACGAAAAGTCGATTGCGATTCTGCAATCGGGCATGAAATCCGCTGAAATTCTGCACAGAATGTTTTGGGACCATACAAACAATGCATCTCTAAAATTTTTATTTTTTTCAGTGCTCCCTAAACGACTGTGGCTTGCCAGGGGCGAGGTCAAGAGAGCGCCCTCTGTTTTTTTCGGTATTGTATACCATTGTTATGTTCACTATATTTATGTGAATAAGTTTACTTGTCCGCAACACTGTAAAAATTACTATAGTACTGTCGTCCGCTGTATCATTCTCATATGGTCAATATAAAAACATGGATGTAAAGGCTCAGAGAGCTCAGAGTTCATAATAATATTGCAAGGTATGTGGAAGTTGCAGGCAAATATTCCACATATGTAAGGAAATGTGTGAATATATGTGGCAAAAGTACATAATTTGTGAAGGGTTTAAGAAAATATGAAGATTTAATGAAATATGGAAGAAAAACTGCAACTGAAAAGAAGACTATACTATAGTGAAAAAATAAACATAATACGCAGCAGAATATGATAAAATTAATTAATTTCATTGCTGAAAAAATGTACAAGGGTAAAGATATACTGAAAAAATGCAAGAAGACACTGATCGTAAAGCTAAAATAAATTATGCACAGACATGGACCTACGTCCAGACGAAGATTAGACGCGTAAGCCAGCATGATGAGAAGCCATGAGCAGGAATAATAAAAAAAATGTGGAAAAATATGTCAATATACTAAACTTATACATAGCAAGGGAAAGGCAGTGTCAGGCCCTCAGAGGATTCCAGACGCACAGTGGCCTCACACAGTAACCTGTGAAGATCTCACTACAAGGCACATGGATAGCACGGACCGGCAAGGTACGGACCGGCATACCACGGACCGGCATAACACGCACATTTCCCTCGGGATGACCAGCAACCCGTTTCCAGGCCGACGCCTCGCTATCACGGTTACGAGAGTGAACACGACCATCCCCGTGCTTTGGTGCCTGGAACCAGTGCTGTTACCCGCTGGTCTGCTTTCATACTGCCTCCCATGAGAATATATACATACATACTGTCGTAAATTTTCATGGTAAATCTAAATAAGGCCGAGTTTACCTCTGTACTTCAAGACTTCGTCGGGACTTGGAATACATATGACCTAATGCGTTTATGTACCGGCAACAATTTACAGTAAAATATATACTCTCATGAATATAATGATTATTTTTATATACATACTTTCAAACACATGTGAAAAGTCTTCTTAATTAATTCGGATTATGGTTTTAATACATCAAATTGTATCTTGTTATCGCCATTACAATTATTAATATTACTAAATGGCCAACAATGATAATGTAATTCCTCCGTTTCATTGTTTTTTTTTTTTTAAATCATACGTAATAGCGCCCACTATTTGCTGCTTATTGTTAGATCCTATGACGCTGTTTAACCAAAAATAATACTAATTATAAAGAGCTTACTGCTCAAAATGATTTGTTATTGACTGCTAATGTCATTGCTTTAATTTACAGGAAAACACAAGGCACTGTTTTCAGGCAAGGACACACGCTTACCTGTTTACCTGAGAAGAAACCGTTCTAACTATCTATTGACAGTTCGTGGGTTGTTTTGAAGGTAAGCTTCGCCAAGTCATTAAAGTACGTCCTAATGACTAATTTCTCCAAGCGAGTCGCGGGGAAACTTAATCAGGGGAGCCGTAAACTTCCCTCTCCTTTGGAAGCTAAGTTATGGCCTAGTTCAAGAGCTATTAGCAGTGCGGCCTCCTAGGTGCCTCTGTGAATGCCTCTGATTAATGCCTGTAGTGCCAACAACTACAGCTCAATTTCATGCTTCAAGCCATCAAAGTCATCAGCGTTCAGATTTGAAGGTGGCCTGTTTATTTTTCTGGAACTCATTGTCAAACAATCCGTTGTCTTTTTCTTTTAGTATGCTTCAATGTGATTAATCATTCGTTTCGATAAGTTATATAACCTAACATAATTCACCCTAACCAAATCTAATCTAAAATAAAATACATATAGCAGGATAAAAGTATGAAAGCGTTAAAAAAATGTTTAGCATCCTGAGATAAAAAATGATGTAGCAAAATCAGGATAGATTGGAGCAATTCAGATCAGCATAGGTTAAAGCCACTCAGATCAGGCTGATAGATTTCACGACTTCGTCTAGTATGTAATAATAATTATAATAATAAAGGGTATCCCCAATAATAATAATAATAATAATAATAATAATAATAATAATAATAATAATAATAATAATAATAAGGGTATCCCTTCATTCCATAATCCCAACATCCTGCACCTCAAAGCAGGCGACAAACAATGAAGAGTGCATCATAAGTTTGTAATGCGGCTAAATATTAGAGTTGAAGAATTCAAGAGAATCAGAAAAGTTATTCACAAGTCATCATGAGGAAAATGTTTACATTTCTACATTAAAAATGGTATAATAGAATATATCCAGCCCAAATCTAACTTTCACTAAGAAAGATCAGGTTTGATGCTAAACACAAGAGATATTCGGTTGCCTCAAACAGGATAAAATACTAATATTCACAAGCACATCAAGCTTTAAGCCTCTCAAAAATTGCATTATCAAGTAAACGTTCTTGAAGCTTATCGGATACGACACTCAGAAATTTCAACATTTAAAGAAATATTTTTATTTTCCGATATTTTTTTTCAAAAGGAAATGTAAATTGGGACCTATAGAGGCTAAATTCAATCCAACCTTTTCCCTAATAGTGATCTGCCTTTAAGTAAGCAAGTTAATAAGCAAGAAAATCATTACGTTTTCTTCAGTCTTTGGACCATAACTTACATTTTTTTTTTTACATTATTATTATTATTATAATCAAGGGGGAAGCGCTAAACCCGGAGGATTATACAGCGCCTGGGGGGGGGATGTGGAAGGCATTCAGGCTTAATTCGGGGAACTGGAGCACAGATCCAATTCCCTAAATCAAGAGCCCCTCACCAACATCAAGGAATCTTCCTTGAGGGTTTTTTTTTTTTTACAATGATCTCTAGGTTACTCAGATGATATAAGAACATAAAAGTAGATAATGTCGATTTAAGCTAGGGTAACTCAACATTGTTGCTTATTACTTATGAGAAGGAACTGTCTCACATTATTTTACTGAAACCAAATTGATGATTAAAATTGTCTCATTAAAACTAACACTACATAAATTTAAGGCTAAGCTTCCTTTCAGGAAAGTACATTAGAGCTAAAAGTTTAAAGCTAGCCTGCAGACGTATACTTAATTAAATGCATATAATCCAACACAATTTGTACCTACATAGCCTATACTAAATAAAAAAGAATCATACAGTTCACAAGATGAAACAACAATCACACAATGAATTCCTTTTCCCTTTCAGGAAACGTAGCTTAATTATATAATATAGATTATTATTATTATAACATTTCGAAATTCAAAGTGACAAAATGGGACTTTCACAATCCACTCTCACTGCCAAACTTCTCCTACATAGGAAACTAGAGTTGAAATCTGAAACAGATCAGAAGAAGCACTCAAAAGTAATCTCGTGGAAAACGATTTCTGGAATGATCTATATACAATTAAGCAGACGGCATCAGCTTGCCCGTTACTTTACGAACCTTCACCTGGTATTATTGACCACGGTTGAAAATTCGAAGCCTATGGGATAAGGCGTTATGAAATTATAAATGAAAATCTTGGAAGAAGTTAGATGGACCAAGATCATTATAGCTTACAGTGAAATGGATCTTATATCCACTTGTGCAGCAGTGTTTAAAGGTTCACTTAAGTAATCTCACCTCCTGGCGGTATATAAGGCTCCATCCTGTCACTTAAACACCATATTGTTTCAGACTATGGAACAATATTCTTCTCCAGACTGAGGGACTGACCACCTCAAAACTTCAAGGGTGATGGACTGATTATATCGTCTTCACGTCTTCTGCTTCTATCAACTTTTCTGTACTCGACTGAAGAAGCCTACTGTGTAGGCGAAACTTTTCGAAATAAAGTTACCTAACTGTTACATATGTGTCTTACCTAACATCCGAGATACAGAATGCAATGGAAGGAGATAGATATAGAGAGCAAACTGTATATCATCTGTGTAAATAAATAAGGGCTGCAGTATAATGCAGCAGAGAATGAACAAAGACCTGCTGATACGTTATACCAATGCGCACAAGAAGCGCTTTCTCATTAAATGATTCATCAGGAAAGGGATCAGAAGAATGCAACAGCACATAGCCCGAAACAGGACGAATAACAGCTGAACGAATTTCTGTCTCTTGTAACCCAACACATACTGGGGAAAACTGGGATAGCAACACCTGGAGCTCTCCCCGTTTATCCCTGAGACCACGAATATTCCATTGTAAATAAGTCATTGTTTACAAAGTCAATGTGCGGAGGCAATTATGTTCTTATGTTCTTATGGAGGAATCAGAATGCTGTGAAGGAAAATATTGGAAAAGGGGGGACGTAAGTGTCGATCGAGGGTTTCATCTCCCCAATATAGTTGGAGATAGCGTCAAGTGTCTAAGCGGATTAGGAAGATGCTGATACCATGATTTCAGAGACAGTTGAGATCGGGAAGACAATGGAGGGAACCAAAGAGGTTTGAGATGGGAAGGGAGTACGAACCTAGAGAGATGTGCTGGCAGGGGCAGAAGAGTCCTACACTGGAAGAGAAGAGGAAGGAGGCTGGAAGGTAGCTGGGGAAGAAGACTGGGCAGGGAGCAGAAGAGGGGACTATGTGAGGGGGGTGAACCTCCTCCTCCATGTGAGAGTTAGAAAGGGGGTTAGAATGAGGCACTGAGGCCGAAAAGGAAAACTGTTAGGACATGTAAGTACTGGAGGAATGCGAAAAGACTTGGGCTTGAGACGCAGATGATAGGTGCGAAGAAGATGCAGGCGTACGAGGCCTTGCAGACTGAGAAACTAGCGGGCGAGAAGTAAAGGTAGAATTAGGTAAGAAGGTGGGGGTTTCAGAGGGTAAAACTACAAAAGAATTAGAGATGGGGGTGACCCTGGAAGATGAAACACTAGAGGAGCTGGTAGGAGGGGACACCACCAAGGTTGGAGGTCTCCTAGCTGCTCGCAAATAAGGAATACAAGGAAGAGTCCCCTGAAAGCAGAGTTGAGAGACAGCCATGGCATAAGGCCTTCTCTCTTCCTAAGACGACGAATTTCTCGTTCATTACGATAGACCTGACAACGTCGGGAAGAAGAAGGATGAGGCTCATTGAAATTGAGACAAGTGCGGGGAAGATTACAAGATGTATTGGCATGATCTGAGGCACAGCAGACCGGGCACTCCACCGCAGATCTGCAGTATTTAGCGGGGTGTCCAAAGCGCTAGTAATTTCAACATGATGGAGAGTAGGGACCACTTTATGGACATCTAGGAGATGGCCCGCAATATAAACGGAAGACAGGAGTTCACTGTATTCTAAGGTTAAGCGGGCGAAAGTGCCACCGCCTACGAGCGGGCAGGACATATGTATCCATTTTGAGAATAGGAAGGTCCTGAAGGGCTAATTGTTCCAAAATATCATCACTGCAAGACAGAAAATCACTCTGTACAATGGTACATGATAAAACCACCGTACCAATGCAAGAACTGAGAGTAGTGTGCAGGTGAACTGTGACTGGAATGTTATCTATGGAAGTAATATAGGAAAGATCATGAGCTTGTTCTGCATTCTGAACTGTAACGATGCGTGCACTGCTTCGAAGAGTATGAAAGGATATATTCTGGCCAACCGGTACTTAAAGAGCTTTACCAATACGATGGTCAGAAAGATAATCAGTTGGAGATGTTGGTTGTAGGGAAAAGAATTTAGTCCACTGCTTACTAGTAAATATGGTGCCTATAGGAAGTGGGTGTTGCATAGGTCGTTTATGGGTAGAATGAACAGACATCGAAGAACCGTCGTCAGTAAATTGTCTGGAACGTTTAGGCGTAGTACCGTAGGCAGTCCGACCCAAGGTAGGTGGGCGATCCAAAAACCGTGGCACCATATTCGGGGAAGCTGGACGCATGATTAGTGGTGTGCAAGAGGCAGAAGCACTAACATAAATGGGCGGAGCCCCAGCACCTCTAGCAGGTGACGAAGCATCAGCAGAAGGTACAGGGGTATGGGAAGAGTCTAAAGGATGGTCCAATAACGAAGCCAAGTCAGAACAGGATCTGGTAGCAAAAAGGGGCCTGGGAAGAGGAAGGTTATCATGGAACGAAGACTCCATGATGAGGGAACTTTTCTTAATATTAAGAGAAAAAAAAGAAAGAAGGAAAGAAAAAAGAAACGAGAAAAAGACCGACAGTGGAGGGACAGTCACTTATGGAATGAAAGGGCCGTAAGTTCCTCCTCTCAACCGAGAGGATTTCGAGACCACAAGCAGTACAGATGCAGCGTGAAACTTGTGCCATACCCTAGCCTTCACGCTAGTAAACCTGCTCTCCGGGATAGCAACCTCACATCTACCGAGCCACCTCGGGGGACATAAGAGAGGGTTGTCGGAAACCCGCCACAGAGCATACCTCCTTTGGCTGCCATCTACCAGAACCGACACCCAGCCCCTGGAGATACACCCGTCACCTTCAGGACACCCTGCCCACTTCTCAGAAATCTGGAAAGGAAGCAGGGCGCCTCCAGATAATCCAGATTCCACGGCAAACTACACCACACACTAGGAACCTCACGGAGCGGATGAACGCCGGTACACTTCCCTCTACCTAGAAACCGTAATGCCAGAGGGGAGGACCCCAGAGGCTACAAACGGGATGGGGAAAAAGAGAGGGTTGGGAGTGGGGAGGAAAAAGAAAAAAGGGGGAATGGGGAGGATGGGATAGGGAAGGGAGAACTGGGGAGTAATTAGGTTCGGTTTGAGGAAGAAGACCAAAAAGTCCAGTTCCTCAGACCGATACCCTCTTCACCACAACAAGGAGCCCCCCTTGAAGAGGAAATGAATCACAAATGATAATGTTAAGTTAGTCTACAGGTTAAGTTGAAGTTATCTACAACTGAGATTGAAGGTCTAAGGGTGAACAAAATGTGTAAATATCGTGGTATACAACTTGATCAAAGAATTTAAGAAAGAGAAGCTATGATAAAAAGTGAGAGTAAAATTTAGCTATTACAAGAAACAAGCAAATAAAATATGAAAACGAAGACTGGTCAAGGACTAGGCCGGTGGGGCGTTGACCCCGGAACACCCCTCCAGTAGACTCCCTTCTGAGAGGTAGTGGAGAACTGGAGGTGAGAAGTGTCAGGATCCCGTTGGTCGATCGCACAAAGTTGACATATCTCGTCACTTTTAAAAAGAAATACGATTTCAATGGTTAAATAATCATCTGTAATAGTGTTGATAACGGAGCCACGTAAACATAGCTGATACTAGCAGAGCAAGTCATTGGTAAAGATAGTGAAGAGGGTAATGCGCTTCAGAAATAGTGAAGGTGATGTCCAGCAAGGTTAGTGAAGGTGATATCCAGCAAAGGTAGGGAAGGTGATATCCAGCAAAGACAGTGAAGGTGATATTCAGCAAAGATAGTGAAGGTGATATCCAGCAAAGATAGTGAAGGTGATATCCAGCAAAGATAGTGAAGGTGAAATCCAGCAATGATAGTGAAGACTGTGATATCCCACCAATATAGCAAATCGGGTGATGTCCCATAAGTATAGTAAAGGTGATATGCTACACAAATCGCGAGAATGAAAGCCTGCATGAGTCCGAAACCTGGATGACAGCGATGATATCAGGGTGAAGAGGACATCAGGGTGAGGGGGATGGCACCAGTTTGAGAGATGATGGCAGCAAGGTGAAACAGATGACATCAGGGTGTGGGGAAATGGGAGCAGGGTGAGGGAGATGGCAGCAGGGTGAGGCAGAAGGCAGCAGGGAGACGGTAGATAACATCAGGTGAGGAAGAAGGCAGCAGGGTGAGGCAGATGGCAGCAGGGAAACGGCGATGAGAACAATTAAATTCTTCAGCAACCCGAAGTGATCTCTTGACACGGAGTTCGTTTCTGGTACTCAAAAGGCAGCTTCGTTTTCCGCATGTCTAGTAGTTGTAGCCTCACATTCTTCAGTATCAGACACCGGTGTTATAAACATTCATAGTAGTTAAATGTTTATATTACATTATAATTATTATAATCAACCGCAACACACGAATGATTATATCTCTTTTGATCCGAGGTTCGTGGGAATCAGTTCTCTATTGAATATTCTAAAGAAAATAAAAAAGATTTCTTACATTTAACCTAAAAAAAATATAACATCTTTTGTATATCTGTCACAGTTAAAATGATCTCTGTATTAAACAAGCGTGACAAAAAATACCACATTTCTTTCATATTCACTTTTTTTATATTCTTTTCCATCATACTCACTCCATATATTTAATTTGTTAACACTCACTTCCTTCATACTCACTTCATATTCATTTATTTCATACACGCTTAATACTAATTTCCTTTAAGCTCAGTGCATTCACATTTCATTTACACTAACCTCTATCATATTTATTTTCTTAATACTCGGTTCAGATTCAATTCAATTATATCCATTTTCTTTACGCTCACTTTCCTCAAGCTAATATCGTTCATGTTCAGTGTATACTTTCTTTATGCCATCTTCATTAACGTTCTGGGAACATAATCCTCTTCATTATTATGGTAATACATCAGCCTCTTCGTTAGCTTTGCAGGATATTCTCAGCTTCACCATCCTTATGGAACATCAGCCACTTCATTATCGCTGTGGGATATCACCTCATTAATTATCTCTTTGATACATTATGCTCTTTTTTGAGGAGACACCGAACACTAATATTTAAGCGCATTAGAAACTTTCCCCGCGTTGTGCACGATTCCTATCGCGTGCACTGATACCAGAGGCTGGGGTTATGGAGTTTTGAGACTCTCTGACCGCGGGTTCAAACCCCTCCCGTGGTATGGTTTGTTTGCAATCGTGTCATTACGATTTCGTGAGTCAGGGGATAGATACCTTCCGTGGACCGCGCAGCCACCGAAATTCATTTAATTTATATTTATCAATTAACTTGCATAATGAAACACGAAGGTGTGGTAATATTAAAATGTGTTTATATAATTAGGCACAATGATGTGAAATATATGAATATAATTCTTAATAAAGTAAATACAAAAGTAATATAACATTACCTAAGATATGACGAATATTAAATAATTTTCACTTGTTCTTCGCCATAATCTTTCATTCCTTATTAGATTTTTGCTACCATTAACATTTTTCTTTTATTTTATTAGTAATATTATTATTACTTGTTTATTGTGAAAAGTTAATAAATACTTTTTTATAATTATTTATGGTGCTTCGTTATTGAGTTATCGTAGTAACTGTTAAACTTCACAATAGTTGTTCTGCATAATGCCAGTACTGAATTAAAATCTTTCATTTGTATAGAACCACTTGCTATAGACTATATTAAGGCGCTTTTAATACAACAAAAGACTGAACGCACTAAAAGATTTATTTGTTTGCTTTATGAAAGGCCTTTTCAGCTTTACACAATGATTCGCCTCTGGAAAAATAATGAAAGCGACACTCATACTCGTAAATTTAAGATGGCTACATTTAATTATAATGAATTGCACATTATTAAGATTACTTCATACTCTAAACATTGAGATTATGGTAACATTCGGAACCACAGCATATATTCTGTAAAAGATGCTGCTAATGTAAATTAGGATTCATATTGTAATGCACACCAAAATTCATGCATCACAAAGAATAACAACACAGCATTCGGGGTGTAACATTCATGAGACATGTCCACCAGGTTGTCACAGCTACCAAGAAACATTTTGTTGCAAGAGATAGTCTCTCCCGAGGAGATAGTACTCACCTAGTTGTACTCACCTAGTTGAGGTTGCGGGGGTCGAGTCCGAGCTCCTGGCCCCGCCTCTTCACTGATCGCTACTAGGTCACTCTCCCCGAGCCGTGAGCTTTATCATACCTCTGCTTAAAGCTATGTATGGATCCTGCCTCCACTACATCGCTTCCCAAACTATTCCACTTACTGACTACTCTGTGGCTGAAGAAATACTTCCTAACATCCCTGTGATTCATCTGTGTCTTTAGCTTCCAACTGTGTCCCCTTGTTGCTGTGTCCAAACTCTGGAACATCCTGTCTTTGTCCACCTTGTCAATTCCCCTCAGTATTTTGTATGTCGTTATCATGTCCCCCCTATCTCTCCTGTCCTCCAGTGTCGTCAGGTTGATTTCCCTTAACCTCTCCTCGTAGGACATACCTCTTAGCTCTGGGACTAGTCTTGTTGCAAACCTTTGCACTTTCTCTAGTTTCTTTACGTGCTTGGCTAGGTGTGGGTTCCAAACTGGTGCCGCATACTCCAATATGGGCCTAACGTATACGGTGTACAGGGTCCTGAACGATTCCTTATTAAGATGTCGGAATGCTGTTCTGAGGTTTGCTAGGCGCCCATATGCTGCAGCAGTTATTTGGTTGATGTGCGCTTCAGGAGATGTGCCTGGTGTTATACTCACCCCAAGATCTTTTTCCTTGAGTGAGGTTTGTAGTCTCTGACCCCCTAGACTGTACTCCGTCTGCGGCCTTCTTTGCCCTTCCCCAATCTTCATGACTTTGCACTTGGTGGGATTGAACTCCAGGAGCCAATTGCTGGACCAGGTCTGCAGCCTGTCCAGATCCCTTTGTAGTTCTGCCTGGTCTTCGATCGAGTGTATTCTTCTCATCAACTTCACGTCATCTGCAAACAGGGACACCTCAGAGTCTATTCCTTCCGTCATGTCGTTCACAAATACCAGAAACAGCACTGGTCCTAGGACTGACCCCTGCGGGACCCCGCTGGTCACAGGTGCCCACTCTGACACCTCGCCACGTACCATGACTCGCTGCTGTCTTCCTGACAAGTATTCCCTGATCCATTGTAGTGCCTTCCCTGTTATCCCTGCTTGGTCCTCCAGTTTTTGCACCAATCTCTTGTGGGGAACTGTGTCAAACGCCTTCTTGCAGTCCAAGAAAATGCAATCCACCCACCCCTCTCTCTCTTGTCTTACTGCTGTCACCATGTCATAGAACTCCAGTAGGTTTGTGACACAGGATTTCCCGTCCCTGAAACCATGCTGGCTGCTGTTGATGAGATCATTCCTTTCTAGGTGTTCCACCACTCTTCTCCTGATAATCTTCTCCATGATTTTGCATACTATACATGTCAGTGACACTGGTCTGTAGTTTAACGCTTCATGTCTGTCTCCTTTTTTAAAGATTGGGACTACATTTGCTGTCTTCCATGCCTCAGGCAATCTCCCTGTTTCGATAGATGTATTGAATATTGTTGTTAGGGGTACACATAGCGCCTCTGCTCCCTCTCTCAATACCCATGGGGAGATGTTATCTGGCCCCATTGCCTTTGAGGTATCTAGCTCACTCAGAAGCCTCTTCACTTCTTCCTCGGTTGTGTGCACTGTGTCCAGCACTTGGTGGTGTGCCCCACCTCTCCGTCTTTCTGGAGTCCCTTCTGTCTCCTCTGTGAACACTTCTTTGAATCTCTTGTTGAGTTCTTCACATACTTCACGGTCATTTCCTGTTGTCTCTCCTCCTTCCTTCCTTAGCCTGATTACCTGGTCCTTGACTGTTGTTTTCCTCCTGATGTGGCTGTACAACAGTTTCGGGTCAGATTTGGCTTTCGCTGCTATGTCATTTTCATATTGTCTTTGGGCCTCCCTTCTTATCTGTGCATATTCGTTTCTGGCTCTACGACTGTTCTCCTTATTCTCCTGGGTCCTTTGCCTTCTATATTTCTTCCATTCCCTAGCACACTTGGTTTTTGCCTCCCTGCACCTTTGGGTAAACCATGGGCTCATCCTGGCTTTTTCATTACTCCTGTTACCCTTGGGTACAAACCTCTCCTCAGCCTCCTTGCATTTTGTTGCTACATATTCCATCATCTCATTAACTGGCTTCCCTGCCAGTTCTCTGTCCCACTGAACCCCGTTCAGGTAGTTCCTCATTCCTGTGTAGTCCCCTTTCTTGTAGTTTGGCTTCATTCGTCCTGGCCTTCCTGCTTCTCCCTCCACTTGTAGCTCTACTGTGTATTCGAAGCTTAAAACCACATGGTCACTGGCCCCAAGGGGTCTTTCATATGTGATGTCCTCGATATCTGCACTACTGAAGGTGAATACTAAGTCCAGCCTTGCTGGTTCATCCTCTCCTCTCTCTCTTGTAGTGTCCCTTACGTGTTGGTACATGAAGTTCTCCAGTACCACCTCCATCATCTTAGCCCTCCATGTATCTTGGCCCCCATGTGGGTCCAAGTTCTCCCAATCGATCTCCTTGTGGTTAAAGTCCCCCATGATCAGGAGCTTTGCACTGCATGCATGAGCTCTTCTGGCCGCTCTAGCCAGTGTGTCAACCATCGCTCTATTGCTCTCGTCGTACTCTTGCCTTGGCCTCCTGCTGTTCTGTGGTGGGTTATACATCACTGCTATTACCACCTTGGGACCTCCAGAGTGAAGTGTTCCCACTATGTAATCACTTTCTTCTCCGCTATCTCCTCTCTCCAGCTCATCAAAATTCCAGCGATTTTTGATCAGCAACGCCACTCCTCCACCCCCCCTGTTCCCTCTGTCTTTCCTCAGGATTTGGTATCCCGTTGGAAAGATGGCATCTGTTATCATACCTGTAAGCTTGGTTTCTGTAAGAGCTATGATGTCCGGTGATGCTTCTTTGACTCTTTCGTGCCACTCCTCCCACTTATTTGTTATTCCATCAGCGTTTGTGTACCATACCTTCAGTTTCCTTTCCAACACTGTGGTTTGGGGGGCCTGTGGGGGTGGGAGACCTGGTGGCATACTGTGGGATTCTATAGCTCGATGTTGGGTGGAGGCTGTGGGTATGGATTGTAGTGTGTGTTGGGATGGTGTGATAGGTTGTATGGTTCTGAGAGTAGTTGTGTGTGTGCTTGCCCTTGCTGTTCTGTCCTGCTCTGACTGACCTCTGCTGATTCCCTCCTTGTCTCTTTTCCTAGCTCCTTTCGTTTTTTTGTCCTCTCCCTCAGCTGCTGTCGTTCTGATTTTGTTCTGTCTCTGTCTAGGAACACCCTCTTGTACTCTTCCGAGTATTTCAATCGTGGTTTCTCTTGGAGGATCCTGTTCCGCACTGTTTCCGTCCTGAGAATCAGCTTGATTGGTCGGTTTCTCCCCTTCGAGTACCCCCCTATTCTCTGAAAATTTACAATCTCGTCCATCTCTTCACCTATTTCCGTGATGATTTTCTCAATCTCCTTTCCTTCTTCCTGCTTCCTTTCAGTGTGTGTCCTTTCCTCTCTCTCCTGAAGCCCATGGATAAACACTGATTTTGCTCTTTCTTCCTCCCATTGCCTCACCCTCTGTGACTCTGGATCCTGCCTGTATGTGGTCAGTTTCTCCCTTGATTTTTCCAGTGGCTCTTGATAGCCTTGTTGTGCCTCAGCATTCGACCTATCACCCTCTCCATCTGCAACCAGCTGATCTTCCCTTTCACTCCTTGGTCCTCCTTGACAGATTGATGTGACCTTAGCATAATTCATAATTCCTTCCTTCCTGTTCAGCCTCGCAGCTTCATATGCTGTGTCTTCTCTGGTCACTGCCCCTGTAACTCGCTCCAGCCTATTTATCTCAACTTCTAGGACCCTTATCTTGGCTACTGCAGTTTCGACTTGTGCCTCCCAATTCTTTGTTTCCTGCTCCAACCTCCTTTCCAATTTCACAGAGAGCTCTTTCTCCATTTTTTCAGAAAGCTCTCCTAATTTTCTCTCCCACTCTTGTTCCATCCTTTTCCACTGCTCCTCCATCCACTCCTCCCTACCCGAACCATTCTCATCTGATCCTTGGTTCCT
>NC_091299.1:51294741-51307241 GCF_038502225.1 Cherax quadricarinatus | reverse complement strand
TGCCTGATCCTCTAGCTTTTGCACTAATCTCTTGTGAGGAACTGTGTCGAAGGCCTTCTTGCAGTCCAAGAAAAATGCCATCTAACCACCCCTCTCTCTCTTGTGTCTTACTTCCGTTACCTTGTCATAAAGCCCCAGTAGGTTTGTGACACAGGATTTTCCTTCTCTAAGTCCGCGCTGGTTGTCGTTTATAAGCTGGTTCCATTCTAGTTGCTCCACCTCTTTCCTCCTAATAATCTTCCCCATGACTTTGCATACTACAGACGTCAGTGACCTTGGTCTGCAGTTTAGTGCCTCGTGTCTGTCTCCTTTCTTAACAATAGGGACTAAATTTGTCGTCTTCCATGCCTCAGGTAGTTGCCCAATTTCCTTAGTCTTTTGAGGGTCGAGATCCTCGTTCCTGGACTCACGCTGGGGGTCGAAAAGTATTCGAAAAAAAAACTTTTGATGTGATAAAATTTTCCGATCGTTATTTCACCAAAACTATGAAACTTGATGGAAAACTTACGGAATTATGCTTGCGAAGTTAGTGGTCTCGACGATGTTTACGCATCGGCAATTTCGCCAACTCTGAGCCCTATTTTCGGCCAATTCCAATGTTCCAGTCGACTAAAATCATAGCTATTTCACTAGAACTCCATTTGTTCTATCGATTGAGTACAACAAACAGCCTATTTACCAATTTCGACTATCCAATAAAGTGGTCAGAAATTGGCAATTTGGCCAATTTCACTCAAATTTCAAAAGATGGCAATTTTAAAATAGGGTCCAGAATAAACAAGACAGATGTTCCTGGCACTAAAATAACATTTTCTCTGTTCATTAGTCACGTCTCCAGGCCCCTCTTGTATTATTATTGCTTTACATTTTGAATTTTTATTCTCACAAAAAACAGAAGATTTACCGTTATGCAGACTACTGCATTATTGTAAAAACGGTATAAATGATATCAGCAAACTTGTAAAAGAATATCAGATTCACCAGTTGATGTGTATTGGACGCGTTTCATTTGTTTACTCCTGAACATCGGCAAAAATCGAAGATTTCTGCTATTTTGAGCTCACTTTCAAGGTACTTTTCACCGTGAAGCCAATCGATATCATCTATATTTCTATAAAGAGAGACCATGAAAACGAGAATACAATCACAAATACTATACGAAAATACACTGCAAAGTCGCTGTTTTGAAATAAAAACACTGTAGGAGTTTTTTTCTCATTATGCACAGCGTGCTTCAATTTTTTTTTACTGTTCACACCGATCACACAGACCAATTCTTTGATATGTAGGCCTACTAGCTTTCTTCCACCAGATTAAAAGCCATTAGAACTTATGCATATAAGTATGTGACCCACCTCGGCTGTTAAGACGTTCATGTACATGACCGACCCTCAAAGGGATAGATGTGTTGAAAATTGTTGTTAGTGGCACACACTGGGCCTCTGCTCCCTCTCTAAGGACCCATGGAAAGATGTCCGATCCCAACGCCTTTGAGATATCTAGTTCACTTAGCAGCTTTTTCACCTCCTCGGTTGTGTGTATTTCATTCAGCACTTGTTCGTAAATCCCATGTTGGTATATTCCCCTATTCTGACTTCCCAGAGTCTTTTCTGTCTCCACTGTAAATAATATGTGAGCTTCTCATGTACTTCTTGGTCGTTTCTTGTGAGCTCCCGTCCTTCCTTCCTACCTCAGCCTGATGACCTGATCCTTAACTGTTGTCTTCCTCCTAAAGCGACTATACAACAGCTACAGGTCAGACTTGACTTTCGATGCTATCTCGTTATCTGTGCATATTCGTTTTTGGCTTCTCGAATAATCTTTTTTCCTTGGTCCTATGGTTTGTGAACTTTTTCTATTCTCTAGCCCACTTAGTTTTTGTCTTTCTACACGTTTGGGTAAACAAAGGGCTCGTTCTGGTTTTCCCATGATTTCTGTTGTGCTTAGGAACAAACCTTTCCGCTGTCTCCTTGCATTTTGTCACATAGTGCATCATTTCATTTGCTGATTTTCTTACAAATTCTCTTTCCCAGTGAACCTCCTGCAGGAAGTTCCTCTTGCCTGTGTAGCTCCCCATTTTGTAATTTGGCTTTTCCCATTCTACTTCTGTTACCCTCTTAACTTGCAACTCTACGTATTCAATGCTCAGAACTACATTATCACTAGCTCTGAGGGGCCTTTCATATGTAATGTCCTCGATGTCCGAGCTACTCAAAGTGAATAAGAGGTCCAGTCTAGCTGGTTCATTCTCATCTCTCTCTGGTAGTGACCCTAACATGTTGATAAATGAGGTTTCCCAGTATCACAACCATTATTTTGGCTCTCCATGTTTAGAGACCCCCATGTGGCTTCAAGATTTCTCAGTCTCCTTGCGATTTATGTCACCCACAACTATCACTTTTGTTATTCCTGTGTGACCTCTTCAGGCAACCTCAGCTAGTGTGTCCATTTTCTCCTGCAGTTCTACGGCGGGTTGTACATCACTGCAATGACTGCCTTATGTCCCCCTAGATTGAATTGTACCTACTATGTAGCCCCTATCGTCCATTTCGTCCATTCCTACCATTTCCTCAAATCCACATCGGGTTTTAATGAGCAGTGCGACTCATCTTCTCCTGTCACCTGCCCAGAGGCAGGTGTGTGTGTGAAGAGCGGTACCACCTCTAGAACTTTACTGGAGACCCTCATCCTCAGGAAAAACTCAAGGTTCTCCCGGAGCTGTTTGAATATTTTCTTCTCTTACCACCCCCTATATTTTATATTGTATGTGAACTTTATTAGACAGAATACACTGACAGAAAACGCTATCAGTACATTGGCACATATCAAAGATTATGAGTCTCCTCCAGCTCCTCCGAAGCTGGACATAAGCCAAGCATGCAGCATGCATTTCCTTTCTGAATGGCCACGCTGAGGCGCTGGAACATGAAAGTGGCTGCCCTTGGGTCCCTGGTGGTGTCGATGAGTCTGGAACCCAGTTGTTTAAGGAAACGTGTGGCATTTTTAACCCATGATCCCAAGGTCTCTGATCCACTGGGACAAATTGATGCAGTTGGTTTATGCCCCTGTACTTGACGATCTTGTTCTCCTCCCTGTGATCAGCAGCTCCTCCCTGTCTCCCGACATTGTGATGGATATAGGTGTCAGCCAGTGTCGACACTGCTAAGAGCTTGCCATTCTTCCAAGGATAGACCGTGATCCCACCGGGGCAGTTTGCTGGGTTGTGGGTATTGTTGGCTGCTAGTAATCAGGGCTCTCTCTTGGCTGCACATCCAGCTGTAACAAGGCTTCTCTTTATGTCGTCGTGGATTTCACTGTGTCTTGAATGCCAGCTCTTGGTTTTGGAACATTTAAGACTATGTAGAGCATATTGGTTGGCATGCACATCGCCGCAAGCACAGGTATATTCCGTATGAATAGCGGCAGCGAGGCAGAGAGCCACTGCAATACAGAGGGTCTTAGAATCGAGGCGCGCTCCCATTGCCAAAATGGGAACTGTTTGGATGTCCCTGGAGTGATGTGCACTTACAGTTTGAAAATGGGCAGTCTCCCTCTCTGAGGATACAGCCCTAAGCATGATGGCAAGCACCTTTTCAGCGATGGAGCCATCCCAACTTGACTGTTTGTAGACCAGTGCTGCATTAGGTTTCGGTGCTGGAGCAGCACGAGTTTCCCATTCAGTGATGGCCCTTCGACTTGCCGCCCCTATTCTCGCCGAACACAGGTGTATTTGTGGCAGTGAAGCAGCAGACCGATTCGGGTACCATGGTCTTGTGTGCCGTAAATCCGAGGGAAAGATTACAAGACATGAAGAGGTTAATAACATCAAGACGAGCCTCACAACAGCCGGATGCCCAGCAGTAAGGGAGCCACCCCAACTATGCAGATCTAATGGCTGCCAGAAGCGTCCAGATGGTATCACACTTTAAGCCTGCACAGACGGTAAGCAGGTGGTGTGGGACTACACATGTTCATCTACCTTGGCTAATACCTATCTCCAATACACCAGGGAAGGAGGAGGGGCAGCTCATGGGGAAAGTGTGCATTTAAGTTCCTTAAGGAGCTAGGCAAAAGACTCATCAGGGTAAGTAGGGATCCCAGGGCAGCTAGTTTTCTGTTCCAGCGACTCAGCGCTGCTGTTCAGAAGGGTAATGCCTGCTGTATTATGGGCACGCACCCCAGTTCTGAAGAACTGGATGATATTTTCGCATTATAATCAGTGACAAACGTGTAACAATGTGTACTAGACATTTATCTCTCATATCTCATATATTGTATATATATATATATATATATATATATATATATATATATATATATATATATATATATATATATATATATATATTAATAAAAAAATATAGGGAAGTGCCACCTCTATGGCTGGAATGGGGACCATCATCCTCTGAGAAGACAAACGTACCTCAGGGAAAACTCAAGGTTCTCCCCGGTGCTGTTTGAATATTTTCTTCTCCTACCACCCCCTATATTTGATATTCTATGTGAACATTTATTAATAAACAGAATACATTTACAGAAAAACATAAGCAATGAAACAATGTATCAAAGATCATGGATTTCCTCCAGCTCCTCCGAGGTTGGACGCGAGCCAAGGATGTAGCAAGCATTTCCCCTCTGGATGGCTACGCTGAGGCGCTAGAACATGAAAGTGGCTGCCCTTGGGTCCCTGGTGGTGTCGATGAGTCTGGAATCCAATTGTTTAAGGGAATGTGTGGCACCCTTTCCCCATGATCCCAAGGTCTCTGATCCCACTGGGACAAATTGATACTGTTGGCTTATGTCCCTGTACTTGCTGATCTTGTACTCCTCCCTGTGGCCCCACACTGTGATGGATATTGGTGTCAGCCAGTGTGGACACACAGGTATAGTCACATGCTAAGAGCTTTCCATTCTTCCAAGGATAGATGATCTCGTCGGGGCGGTTTGCTGGGTTGTGGGTATTGTTGGCCGCTAGTGATCGGGGCTCCCTCTCGGCTGGGCATCCAGCTGAAGCAAGGGTTCTTTTAATGATGTCGTTGACCTCTTTGTGTCTTGCATGCCATCCCTTGGTTTAGGAACAGTTAAGATCATGTAGACCATATTGGTCTGCTTGCGCTTCGCCGCAAATACACGTATATTCTGTGTGAATTGGGGCAGCAAGGCGCAGAGCCACTGCAATATATATAATATAATATATATATATAAATATATATATATATATAAATATATATATATATATATATATATATATATATATATATATATATATATATATATATATATATATATATAACTATGTCGTGCCGAATAGGCAGAATTTGCGATCTTGGCTTAAATAGCAACGCTCATTTTGCCATATAGGACAAGTGAAAATTTGTGCATGCAATAATTTCTCCAAAATCATTCTGAACCTAACGAAAAAAATATATTTCACTGTGTTTGTTTAGTATTAAATTACTGTAAACAAATCTAAAATATATTTAGTTGGGTTACGCTAAAATAAATTGTTCTTGTTATAATAAGGTTAGGTAAGTTTTCTAAGGTTCTTTTGGTGCAAAATTAAAAACTTTTACGTTAACTTTAATGAAAAAAAATCTTTAAAAGTATAAGAGAAAATTTTAGAAAGGACTTAATTTTAAATGAGCTCTTGCTAATTGACCAGTTTTACATACTCGGCACGACATTATATATATATATATATATATATATATATATATATATATATATATATATATATATATATATATATATTAGATGTTAAGCGAGTGTGTAGGAACTTTCGAGCCAGAGACTAATTGGGGTGGGGGTCCTAAATGCTAAAGTAGGAGAAGCGTTTAGAGGTGTGTGGTAGGTAAGTTTATTGTGCCAGGTGTAAATGATAATGGGGAGCGTTTGATTGAACTTTGTATAGAAAAGTGTTTGGTTATAGGTAACACGTATTTTAAAAAAAAAGAGGATAATTATACAAGATATAATGTATGGGTTTAATGACAATAGTTTGTTGGACTACATATTGATAGTTAAAATACTGTTGGGTAGACTTCAGGATATACATGTTTATAGAGGGGCCACAGATATATAAGATCACTTTTCAGTTGTAGCCACAGTAAGAGTAAAGGGTGGATGGGAAACAAGGAGAATGGAAACAGATTGAGACACTTATGCAGCATATGGGAATCTTTATTCAGGAAACGTTTCGCCACACAGTGGCTTCATCAGTCCAATACAAAGAGGAAGGCGTAAGGAGAGGAGGAGAATGAGGAAATCAGTCCCTCAACCTGGAGTCGATGTGTTCAGTCCATCAATCTTGTAGAATGTACAGCATAGGGCCGTAGACGTGGCTTATACACTGTAGTGAGGTGACGTGAAGCAGATGGAGGCGGGGTCATAGTGGTACCATCCACTAGTCGAAGTAGGTCTTCGTCCAAAGGTTGAACAAGTGTTGAAGAATTCTTTGTAACAAGACCCCATGATGCTGCCGTGTCTGACAGTTGTGATGAATGGTTTGAAAAACCATTCATCCATTCATCCATTCAACCAGCTTATACAGTGTATAAGCCACGTCTACGGCCCTATGCTGTACATTCTACAAGATTGATGGACTGAACACATCGACTCCAGGTTGAGGGACTGATTACCTCATTCTCCTCCTCTCCTTACGCCTTCCTCTTTGTATTGGACTGATGAAGCCACTGTGTGGCGAAACGTTTCCTGAATAAAGATTCCCATATGCTGCATAAGTGTCTCAATCTTCAACTTGTCGGTTTTTCAAACCATTCATCACAACTGTCAGACACGGCAGCATCATGGGGTCTTGTTACAAAGAATTCTTCAACACTTGTTCAACCTTTGGACGAAGACCTACTTCGACTAGTGGATGGTACCACTATGACCCCGCCTCCATCTGCTTCACGTCACCTCACTACAGTGTATAAGCCACGTCTACGGCCCTATGCTGTACATTCTACAAGATTGATGGACTGAACACATCGACTCCAGGTTGAGGGACTGATTACCTCATTCTCCTCCTCTCCTTACGCCTTCCTCTTTGTATTGGACTGATGAAGCCACTGTGTGGCGAAACGTTTCCTGAATAAAGATTCCCATATGCTGCATAAGTGTCTCAATCTTCAACTTGTCGGTTTTTCAAACCATTCATCACACACACAGAATGGAAACAGCAGGTAAGAGAAGTGAAGATTTCTAAACTGAAGGAGGAGGCAGTTAGGGTAAGATATAAACAACTGTTGGAGGACAGATGGGCTAGTGTAAGTATAGGCTATGGGACAGATAATGTATAGGGGTAAGTTTAATAATATAGAGTTAGTGTTCAGCTGAAGTTTGTCATTATTGGAAAGTGGGTGCGGGAGGGAAGGAAAGCGATTAATGGAATGATGTAAAGAGTGGTAAGAGAAAAATTTTACATATTAGAGATTTATACAAAGTAGAAGTGATGCAAGGAGGGAGGAGTATATTTGAGGTTAAGAGAGTGGGTGAGATGTTATCAACAAATTTTGTTGAAAATCAGAAAAAAAATTGGAGTGAGATTAATAAGCTGAGAAAGTGTATGCAAAGAATGAATTTGTTAGTTATAAATAGGAGAGTTATTCAATGGAGAGTTAGAGGTATCGGGAAGATGGAGGGAATATTTTGAGGAATTATTAAATATTGATGATAGGGACGTTATGATTTCGTATAGGGCAAGGAGGAATAATATCTTATAGGAGTGAGGAAGAATCACTTCTGAGTGTGGGAAAGTAGGGCAGTGAGTAGAATGAAAGGACTAAAGCAGCTGGGATTGATGGGATAAATATAGAAATGTTAAAAGCAGATGGGAATATAGTTTTAGATTGGTTAGTGTTTTTATATAATAAAAGTATGGAAGAGCGTAAGGTACCTAGGAATTGGAAGAGCACATGCATAGTTCCTTTGTATAATGGCAAACGGAATAAAAGAGTAAAAATTATAGGTGAATAAATCTGTTGAATATACCTGGTAAACTGTATGGTAGAGTTATTATTGAAAGAATTAAGAGTAAGATGTAGAGCAGGATAGCAGATGAACAAGGAGGCTTTAGGAAGGGTAGGGGGAGTGTAGACCAAGTGTTTGCAGCGAAACATATATGTGAACAGTATTCAGATAAGGGTAAAGAGGTATTTGTGACATTTATGGATTTGAAAAAAAGCACATAATAAGGAGGATAGGGAGGCAATGTGGCAGATGTTACAATTGTATGGAATAGGAGGTAGGTTATTGAAAGTGGTGAAAACTTTTACGAAGATAGAAAGGCTCAGGTTAGAGTATATAGGCCAGAGGAAGATTATTTCCAAGTAAAAGTAGGCCTTAGACAGGGATGTGTGATGTCACTATGGTTGTTCAATATAATTACAGATGGAGTTGTAAGAGAAGTGAATTCTCGGGTATTGGCAAGAGGTGTGGGGTTAAAAGATAAAGAATCTAACACAAAGTGGGAGTTGTTACAATTGCTCATTGCCGACGACACTGTTTTTGGGAGATTCTGAAGAAAAGTTGCAGAGGTTGGTTAATGAGTTTGTAGCGTATGTAAAAGAAGGAAATTAAAAGTGAATATAGGAAAGAGTAAGGTGATGAGGATAACAAAAATAAAAATAGGTAACTGAAGATTGGAAATCAGACTGGAGGGAGGGATGATGAAGGATGTGAATGTGTTCAGATATTTTGGAGAGGACGTGTCAGCAGATGGGTCTATGAAGGATAAGGTAAATCATGGAATTTACGTGGGGAAAAAAGTGAGTGGTGCACTGAGGAGTCTGTGGAGACGGAGAAATTTATCCATGAGAGTTAAGAGGGAAATGTATGAGTAGTTATACCAACGTTCTTGTATGGGTGTGAGGCATGGGTTGTGAATGTTGCAACAAGGAGAAGGCTGGAGGCAGTGGAGATATGTCTGAGGGCAATGTGTGGTGTGAATATAATGCAGATAATTCATAGTTTGGAAAATAGTAGGTGCGGGATTACCAAAACTATTATCTAGAGCAGTGGTTCCCAAACTGGGGGTAAATTACCCCCTGGGGGTAATTTAACCATTTTTGGGGGGTAATGGAGGGGTGACAGAAAAAAAGTTATGAATTCTGAAAATGAAGAAAACAATGCAGTACCCGGTATGAGGATTATTGTTAACTTTGTCTTAGTATATAAAGTTGTAAAGTAAACCTATTATAAGTAAGTAATAAAGTTAAACCAAATAACAATAAACATCAAAAACTAATATACAGTATTAGAAAAGAAGAAATATATAGCTAAGTGTGTGGAAACCCAAAAGTATTTTGACAAGTATGCTTCAGGACAAAAGTCACTCAGTAGCCCAGATCGACCTGTCCAGTACGCGTCACTCACTTCCTGAGGCTGCCTCTATTTCACACTGTCAGTTTATCTGTGAGCATCAGCCGAGGTAGACATAAGCTGGTATGTATGTGTACTGCCCTGTGCAGTATATAGTTAGTATTTACCCACTGTTACTGTGAATTTGTAGCTATTATTAATTTTATATATAATGTATGTGTGGTTCTTACGTTTTCAATGGTTTTGCTAGGATTAGCAGAGTATGCGAGGCTGTATACGTTCACGTTTAGCCATATATATCAATAATAACAACATTTTGTGAAAGGGGTAACATGCTTTATGTGGCATGTTAAATTGGGTAACAAGCTGAAAAAGTTTGGGAACCACTGATCTAGAGGGATGAGGAGGGGTTATTAAGTGTGTTTGGGCATGTAGAGAGGGTGGAACGAAATAGAATGACTTCGAGAGTTCATAAATTTGTAGTGGAGGGAAGGCGGTGGAGTGGGTCGGCCTAGGAAAGGTTGGAGGGAGGGGGTAAAGGAGGTTTTCTGTGCGAGGTGCTTGGACTTGCAGCAAGCGTGCATGAGCGTGTTACATAGTAGCGTGCTGTTGGAGTGTAAAAAAGGTAACATTTACGAAGGGATCCAGGGGAAACCGGCAGGACGGACTTGATTCCTGGAGATGGGAAGAACAGTGCCGGTACTCTGGAGGGGTGTTAATAATACAGTTTTAAAATTGTAGTGCAAGCATGCCTCTGGGAAGAGAGTGATGGAGTGAATGAAGGAAGTTTTTCTTATTCGGGCCACCCTGCCTTGTTTGGAAACGGCCGAGGTGTTAATAAATAAAAATAAATAATATATATATATATATATATATATATATATATATATATATATATATATATATATATATATATATATATAATGTCGTTCCGAATAGGTAAAACTGATCAATTAGCAAGAACTTATTTAAAATTAAGTCCTTTCTAAAATTTTCTCCATGTTTAAAGATATTTTTTTTCATTTATGTTAATATAAAAATTAATAATTTTGTGCCAAAAGTACCTTAGAAAACTTAACTAAGCTTATTATAAGCGAAATTTAATTTAGCCTCATTCAACTAAATATATTATAGATACGATTAAAATGATTTAATAATGAAGAAACTCAATGAAATATTTTTTTCGTTAGGTTTAGCATGATTACTGCGAGGTTACTGCATTCACAAATTTTCGCTTGTCATATTCGGCAAGAAGAGCGTTGCTATTTAAGCCCAAATAGAAAGTTTTACCTAATCGTCACGATATATTATATATATATATATTATATATATATATATATATATATATATATATATATATATATATATATATATATATACAAACATAAATATATATAAATATATATATAAATATATATACATATATATATATATATATATATATATATATATATATATATATATATATATATATATATATATATATATATATATATATTAATATAATATAGGGAAGTACCACCTCTATAGCTGGAATGGGGACCCTCATCCTCAGAGAAGACAATAAACGTACCTCAGGGAAAACTCAAGGTTCTCCCCGGAGCTGTTTGAATATTTTCTTCTCCTACCACCCCCTATATATTTTATATTCCATGTGAACATTTATTAATAAATAGAATACATTTACAGAAAAGACAAACATGAATACAATGGCAGAATGCATCTAAGATCATGAATATCCTCCAGCTCCTCCGAGGCTGGATGCGAGACAGGTATGCAGCAAGCATTTCCCCTCTGGATAGCTATACTGAGGCGCTGGAATATGAAAGCGGCTGCCCTTGGGTCCCTGGTGGTGTCGATGAGTCTGAAACCCAATTCTTTAAGGAAACGTGTGGCATTTTTTCCACATGATAACAAGGTCTCTGATCCCACTGGGACAAATTGATACTGTTGGCTTATGTCCCTGTACTTGCTGAACTTGTACTCCTCCCTGTGGTCAGCAGCTCCTCCCTGTCGCCCCACACCATGATGGATATAGGTGACAGCCAGTGTGGACACACAGGTATAGTCCCATGCTAAGAGCTTGCCATTCTTCGAAGGATAGATGGTGATCCCGTCGGGGCGGTTTGCCGAGTTGTGGGTATTGTTGGCTGCTAGTGATCGGGGTTCACTCTCGGCTGGGCATCCAGCTGTAGCAAGGGTTCTCTTAATGATGTCGTTGACCTCATTGAGTCTTGCTTGCCAGCCCTTGGGTTTGGAACAGTTAAGACCATGTAGAACGTAGTGGTCTGCTCGCACTTCGCCGCAAATACACGTATATTCTGTGTGAATTGGGGCAGCAAGGCGCAGAGCCACTGCAATACTGAGGGTCTTAGGATCGAATCGCGTTCCCATTGCCGATATGGGAACTGTTTGGAGGAAGTCCGCGGAGTGAGGTGCACTCACAGCCTGGAGATGGGCAATCTCCCTATCTGATGTTGCAGCCTGAGCATATTTGAAAGTACCTTTTCAGTGATCGGGCCATCCCAGCGTGACTGTTTGTGAGCCAGTGCTGCATTAGGGTTTCGTGCTGGGGCAGCAAGTCTCCCATTCAGTGATGGCACTGGCATAGCTAGGGTCTTCTATTCCTGCTGAGTCGCTGAGGGTATCAGGAAGAATTTGTCTTATCAACTCGTTTGATGCTGTGCAAGAGGATAGGAAAGCTGGTAGAGCAATCTGGGAGGATCTGCGTACTCCTAGCCCTCGAAGATTGACCAGAAGTGAGGCTTGCAACCACTGTCCATCTTCAAGGGAAAGATTCAATACACTCTCTAGCATGGTCTTAAGGAGAGAGTCATATTCCTTGAGTTTTGGACTGCCGAAGACTGGGGAGCATCTCACAAAATAGGTAAGTTTTGGGATAGACAGGCACCTGGTGAGTAGGTAGATGGCACATTATATATATATATATATATATATATATATATATATATATATATATATATATATATATATATATATATATATATATATATATATATATATATATAATGTCGTGCCGAATATGTAAAACTGGTCAATTGGCAAGAACTCATTTAAAATCAAGTCCTTTCTGAAATTTTCTCTTATGCGTTTAGAGATATATATTTTTTAATTAATGTTAATGCAAAAATTTTTAATTTTCCACCAAAAGAATCTTT
>NC_091299.1:51282241-51284741 GCF_038502225.1 Cherax quadricarinatus | reverse complement strand
GCTGCAACATTCATCACCCATGCTTCACACCCATATAAGAGCGTTGGTAAAACTATACTCTCATACATTCCCCTCTTTGCCTCCAAGGACAAAGTTCTTTGTCTCCACAGACTCCTAAGTGCACCACTCACTCTTTTTCCCTCATCAATTCTATGATTCACCTCTTCTTTCATAGACCCTTCCGCTGACACGTCCACTCCCAAATATCTGAATACATTCACCTCTTCCATACTCTCTCCCTCCAATCTGATATTCAATCTTTCATCACCTAATCTTTTTATCCTCATAACCTTACTCTTTCCTGTATTCACCTTTAATTTTCTTCTTTTGCACATCCTACCAAATTCATCCACCAATCTCTGCAACTTCTCTTCAGTATCTCCCAAGAGCACAGTGTCATCAGCAAAGAGCAGCTGTGACAACTCCCACTTTGTGTGTGATTCTTTATCTTTTAACTCCACGCCTCTTGTCAAGACCCTCGCATTTACTTCTCTTACAACCCCATCTATAAATATATTAAACAACCACGGTGACATCACACACCCTTGTCTAAGGCCTACTTTTACTGGGAAATAATTTCCCTCTTTCCTACATACTCTAACTTGAGCCTCACTATCCTCGTAAAAACTCTTCACTGCTTTCAGTAACCTACCTCCTACACCATACACTTGCAACACCTGCCACATTGCCTCCCTATCCACCCTGTCATACGCCTTTTCCAAATCCATAAATGCCACAAAGACCTCTTTAACCTTATCTAAATACTGTTCACTTATATGTTTCACTGTAAACACCTGGTCCACACACGCCCTACCTTTCCTAAAGCCTCCTTGTTCATCTGCTATCCTCTTATCCGTCTTACTCTTAATTCTTTCAATAATAATTCTACCATACACTTTACCAGGTATACTCAGCAGACTTATCCCCCTATAATTTTTGCACTCTCTTTTATCCCATTTGCCTTTATACAAAGGAACTATGCATGATCTCTGCCAATCCCTAGGTACCTGACCCTCTTCCATACATTTTTTTAATAATTGCACCAACCTCTCCAAAACTATATCCCCACCTGCTTTTAACATTTCTATCTTTATCCCATCAATCCCGGCTGCCTTACCCCCTTTCATTTTACCTACTGCCTCACGAACTTCCCCCACACTCACAACTGGCTCTTCCTCACTCCTACAAAATGTTATTCCTCCTTGTCCTATACACGAAATCACAGCTTCCCTATCTTCATCAACATTTAACAATTCCTCAAAATATTCCCTCCATCTTCCCAATACCTCTAACTCTCCATTTAATAACTCTCCTCTCCTATTTTTAACTGACAAATCCATTTGTTCTCTAGGCTTTCTTAACTTGTTAATCTCACTCCAAAACTTTTTCTTATTTTCAAAAAAATTTGTTGATAACATCTCACCCACTCTCTCATTTGCTCTCTTTTTACATTGCTTCACCACTCTCTTAACCTCTCTCTTTTTCTCCATATACTCTTCCCTCCTTGCATCACTTCTACTTTGTAAAAACTTCTCATATGCTAACTTTTTCTCCCTTACTACTCTCTTTACATCATCATTCCACCAATCGCTCCTCTTCCCTCCCGCACCCACTTTCCTGTAACCACAAACTTCTGCTGAACACTCTAACACTACATTTTTAAACCTACCCCATACCTCTTCGACCCCATTGCCTATGCTCTCATTAGCCCATCTATCCTCCAATAGCTGTTTATATCTTACCCTAACTGCCTCCTCTTTTAGTTTATAAACCTTCACCTCTCTCTTCCCTGATGCTTCTATTCTCCTTGTATCCCATCTACCTTTTACTCTCAGTGTAGCTACAACTAGAAAGTGATCTGATATATCTGTGGCCCCTCTATAAACATGTACATCCTGAAGTCTACTCAACAGTCTTTTATCTACCAATACATAATCCAACAAACTACTGTCATTTCGCCCTACATCATATCTTGTATACTTATTTATCCTCTTTTTCTTAAAATATGTATTATCTATAACTAAACCCCTTTCTATACAAAGTTCAATCAAAGGGCTCCCATTATCATTTACACCTGGCACCCCAAACTTACCTACCACACCCTCTCTAAAAGTTTCTCCTACTTTAGCATTCAGGTCCCCTACCACAATTACTCTCTCACTTGGTTCAAAGGCTCCTATACATTCACTTAACATCTCCCAAAATCTCTCTCTCTCTCTGCATTCCTCTCTTCTCCAGGTGCATACACGCTTATTATGACCCACTTCTCGCATCCAACCTTTACTTTAATCCACATAATTCTTGAATTTACACATTCATATTCTCTTTTCTCCTTCCATAACTGATCATTTAACATTACTGCTACCCCTTCCTTTGCTCTAACTCTCTCAGATACTCCAGATTTAATCCCATTTATTTCCCCCCACTGAAACTCTCCTACCCCCTTCAGCTTTGTTTCGCTTAGGGCCAGGACATCCAACTTCTTTTCATTCATAACATC
>NC_091299.1:51267241-51277241 GCF_038502225.1 Cherax quadricarinatus | reverse complement strand
GCCCAAATACAATAGTTTAAGAGCATTTATAATGGTACAATATAAAAAGTGACCTGAAATAATATAATAAATTTAATAAATTCCAAATAAAATATGTCAGGGCCCCAGTTATATATATATATCGTCCTGTTACACATCCTTCCCAAGTGCCAGTATCCCAAATACATCCTTTAAAGTGCAGGTATTGTACTTAACATTTCCAGAATTCAAATCTGGATATATAAAATTAACAGGTTTCCCTGAATCCCTTCACTAAATATTACCCTGCTCACACTCCAACAGCTCATCAGGTCCAAAAAAACCATTCATCTCCATTCACTCCCATCTAACACCCTCATGCAAGCTTGCTAGAAGTCCAAGCCCCTCGCCCGCAAAACCTCCTTTACTTCCTCTCTCCAACCTTTTCGAGGACGACCCCTACCCCACCTTCCTTACCCTACAGATTTATACGCGCTCTATGTCATTCTACTTTGATCCATTCTCTCTAAATGACCAAACCACCTCAACAACCCCTCTTACGCCCTCTGACTAATACTTTTTTTTAACTCCAAACCTAATTTCCACACTTCGAATTCTCTGCCTAATATTTACACCACACATTGCCCTTAGACAGGGCATCTCCACTGCCTTTAACCGCCTCCTCTCTGCAGCATTTACAACCCAAGCTTCACACCCATACAAGAGTGTTGGTACCACTATACTCTCATACATTCCCTTTTTTGCCTTCATTGATAACGTTTTTTGTCTCCATATACACCTCATCGCACCACTCACCTTTTTTCCCTCATCAATTCTATGGTTAACCTCATCCTTCATAAACCCATCTGCTGACACATCAGCTCCCAAATATCTGAAAACATTCACTTCTTCCATATTCCTTCTCTCCAATATGATATCCAATTTTTCTTTATCTAAATTTGATACGCTCTTCGCCTTACTCTTATCTATGTTCACTTTAAACTTTCTACCTTTACACACCCTCACAAACTCGTCCACTAACCTTTGCAACTTTTCTTTAGAATCGCCTATAAGCACAGTATCATCAGCAAAAAGTAACTGTGAACTCCCATTTCGTATTTGATTCCCCATAATGTAATCCTACCCCTCTCCCCAACATCTTAGCATTTACTTCTTTTACAGCCCCCTCTATAAATATATTAACCATGGTGACATTACACATCCCTGTCTAAGACCTAATTTTACCGGGAATTAGTCTCCCTCTCTTATGCACACCCTAACCTGAACCTCACTATCCTCATAAAAACTCTTTATAGCATTTAGTAACTTACTACCTATTCCATATACTTGCAACATCTGCCACATATGCCTTTTCTAAATCCATAAATGCAATAAAAACTTTCCTGCCTTTATTTAAATACTGTTCACATACATGTTTCGATGTAAGCACTTGATCTACACATCCTCTACCCACTCTAAAACCTCCTTGCTCATCCGCAATCCCACATTCAGTCTTACCTCTAATTCTTTCAATAATAACCCTACCGTACACTTTTCCTGGTACACTCAGTAAACTTATTCTCCTATAATTTTTACACTCTTTTGTTCCCCATCCCTTTATATAAAGGAATTATACATGCTCTCTGCCAGACTGACTCACGAAATCGTAATGACACGATTGCAAACAAACCATACCCCGGCTCTCTGCCAATCCCTAGGTATCTTCCCCTCTTCCATACATTTATTAAACAAAAATACCAACCACTCCAACACTATATCCCCCCCTGCTTTTAACATTTCTCTCATGATCCCGTCAATTCCTGCTGCTTTACCCCCTTTCATTGTACGCAATGCCTCACGCACCTCCCCCACACTTACATCCTGCTCTTCTTCACTCCTAGAAGATGTTATACACTGAATCATTTTCTTTACATAATCCCACATCTCCGGTGCAGATTAAACAATCGTGTATATAAAATCATCTGATCTAGATTTTCTTATACATGGTATTGTAAAGGTCTCTTCTGTTGAAAAAATTGTTTTTTCCTTGGCAATGACATAATATGGTCTTGCTAAATATAGCAAAATTCATACATCCACGACTCCTGCAAATGAAATGAGATCTTCACAATCACCTGTTGAAGAATATGAACTTCCTCAGTATACTTCGTACACTCAGTGTATCTAGTCGGCAGCACTCTTCATACGACATATAACTTATAAAATGTTATGAAAATCACATTTAATTGAAACCCCATATTCCTGAATGTGGGTGACATTATTATCAATATTCCTTCCTTTCTTACCTCACAACCACGTACTTGGTTGTTCATTTTAAAAACACCTTTTGTCCTCCCAAACTAGAATTAAAGCTTACAGTTGCTCGAAGGGCATAAAGAGTATATCATAGAGGTGCTAAAATTTGTTTTATCTTGATTCCACTTTTAGCAGTTGGTCTGAGTGGACAATTTTACATTTAAAAATTATGGAGGAAATCTTCGATTTGCCAAATTGAGATGGAGATGAATTTTCCTTACAAAATTAGAAACCGTTGTTATAAATAAGACCCAACGGTGGTCTCGATTAAATGACCAAAAACTCCAATGGGTGAATCATGTAACTAACACTAGCATCAAGATAAATTTTCCTTTTTCTCCTCATAAACAAAATGCAGATGTCTAGGAAGCGCAAATAAGACTAACGCACTTGTTCTCCAGATCTAAAGTTCGTTGCAACCCTTTAATAAGATTCTGGCACAGTGGCGGAATTCAATGAATTATTGAGGAAGCTTGCCAGGGGCACTCTAAGCTTCTTATGTACTTTCAGGAATCAATCAAATATTCTGTCTGAGTCTGGAGAATGATTGAGAATTAATTTTTATATTTCCTTAAGAACAATGTTCGTAGTCGCTAGACATTTACTCATTTTATGTTGTTTATATATTGTATTGATTTCAAAAGTAATATAAATGCAGATGTAAACTTAATGATGTTTCGATCCAATAAGACTATTAACAATTTAAAAGAGAGAAAATTTAAGACAAGCAGAATTCAAATCCATACAAAAGTAAGGTGAATGGACGTCGTGGGTCAGGTCATGTCACACACCACCGGACCTTAATGAATGACACACCGCTGCTCAGTTTACTTCTCCAAAAGTGATGGTTATTTATTAACTGTTCTGTCTACTGAATTTAAAGTATAATTCTTCTCGTGTTTACATCAGGTATCGTGTCTTAATTCTCTCTAGGAATCACTTGCTTAAAATACTCGTAATGGCTTACAATAAATATACAAGAAAAGATTCTATTAAAGAATTTCATGAATATGTATACTTTCACTGAATATGTATTTTTGCTTATGCTTAAAACTAATTATTTTTACGTCACCGCAGTCATCTAGTAGACTTGTCTAAATCCATTCTGAATTAGCTTTATGAAAATCCGGGATTCCTGAGAGAGAGAGATTTCTATCGGAATAAGTTGCCTTATGAGTACTTTTTCCTAGCCCTTTCGATATTTCAGTGATTAATTAAATTCTTTGTTCTAGCTAAAATTTGGTATATTTCATTACATTCTTGGAACGTTCTTTAATTGATGTATTGCATCTCTTTAGGTATTTGTAGTATATAACGACGCAGTTAACGCTGTATCTACATTACTAAATAATACCAACGTGTCCGTAAGGCATACATGTGAAACACTTATGAAGTTAGAGAGTCTAATTGTTGTAACTCTCCGGGTGGGGTCTTGAAGACTTTCATGAAGTGAAACGGAAAACGACACATCCGTTTGAGAGTTCTCTTGCGAGTCTTAATGTTTTCTTAAGAATTTCGCACTGCGTAATTGGGATTCCAGATGCAGAAAAGCTCTCCAGGCGGTTCAGTGACTCTGATATGATTACGTTGAACGAAGCAGATATACAAATGCCAGCACCAGAGGGTGGCTCGAGCCACAAAATGTATATTTACAAAGATCTGATTTATTTTTAACAGGAAACAATAAGAGCTCAAGAAAAGAATGAAAGAGAAAATATTTTACCCAAAAACGAAAATGCAGAGTAGGAAATTTCCCAAGGCGGGTGTAAAATAGATTTCCTGAAGAACACAGCAAGAAAATATAAGATTTCTTAAGAGGAATCCTGCAAGAAAAAATCAGCCGGGTATCAACAGCACGGCGAGATGGGCGGTATACTGGAAACTGATATTATCACAAGTAGGTTTACAAATATGCATAATATTAAACAAGGTTAGCAAACTCAGTTGTCATGAGATGCTTGGTTAAGTTTGTCAACACATGAGAGAGTTAAACTGAATTTTCCGAAAGTCAGGCGTCAGTATTTTCTAGCTTTATGAACAACGGAAACACTTTCCACCTTACTCGTAAATCATGGAGAGAAGTCAAGATAAAGTGTGGAATTTTTTTAATTCCTAAGTAAGTATTAGATAAATAGAGAGATCTGTTGCTTAAGTACATAAGAAAAACTAAGTGATCTCAAGAGTTACTGCATGTATAAGTTCCGTCAAGTACCTTAATTACTGGGTACGCTTGGAGTCACTTGATCTGTACTCAGTGGAGCGCAGGTGACACACACACATCATCATCTACACGTGGAAAATCCTAGAGGGACCGGTCCCAAATATGAACACAGAAATCTCTCCCTGCGAAAGAAAGACTGGGTAGGCGGTTCAACATACAACCAATGAAAAGTAGGGACGTAATGAGTACACTAAGGGAAACACAATAAGTGTCCGAGGCCCAGAACTGTTCAACAGCCTGCCACTAGGCAAAAGGGGAATTACCAATACATCTTTGGCTGCCCTCGAGAGGGAACTGGATAGATACTTCAAGTCATTACCCAATGATCCGAGCTGCGGTTCGTACGCTGAACTAATTGCAGCCAGCAGTAACAGCCTGGATGATCATGCCGTAATCCACCGTGAGGCCTAGTCAAAGACTAGGCAGCGGGAGCAATGATCAGCGGAACACCCTCCAGGTAGACTCTACGTAACAAACTCAGAGGAGCTAGTAATGAGCTCAGAAATGCAAGTTAGACACACTAATTGAAAACAGTGATTTGTCTAAAACAAGTTAACAGTTTTGTAGTTAACTTGTAGCATGAAACGTTAGATAAATATGCAATTGCTGCTCTAGATTTCGATCTAAGTTTTGCAACTTCTAAAAATGTCTGTAATGAGGAAACTACAAAAGATTTTAGTAACTTGGAAAAATCTTCTGATTCATTCATTGCCGAAATTAATGTAATTAATGGGATGATTTATAGTTCTATAATGAAACAAAATATTCCCAATTGTCCTCAAAGTCTTATGAAAATCTTATTTAATAATTAAAATTTGCATATTATTAAAGAAGACAAAATAAGTGCAGTAATTATTTTAAAAGAAAATGATTTCCAAGGCAAAATGACGATTCTTGTTCAGATTCTTATTTAGAACTTAGAATCCCCTAGATTCACTTAATAGTAACTTTAACAAAACAGTAAAATAACTACTGAAAGGCAAAGATGAATTGTATAAAAAATTTGTGACCGCCTACCAATGTTTACCTTACATGAATGATTTAATATCAACACACAGAATAGGTAATCCAGGCACTCCCATTATTAGCAACATTGACTCAACTGAGTACAAATTATCTGAATGGGTAGTAGACATACTGAGCTCAGTTGTTGGTAAAGCTTCTAGCTATAATATTAAGAATAATATTGATTTAGTTGATAAATTAATCACCATTAATTATTAAAATTACAATATTGTTAGTTTTGATGTCGCTTCTTTGTTTACAAATGTTCCAGGTGATGGTTTATTAAGAGTTTACCCAAAGATGAGTATTTAGGTCCATCAATGACTATTTCTGTTGTGTCTGCAGTATATACACAACTTATTTCTGCTGTGTTCCAGCAGACTCTTTCTTCTGGCATAATGTGAGCCTTTTGCTGAGGCCAGTTATTTTCATTAGAGAGCCAGTTCGGTCCGTGGAGCCATAATTTATTATCCACAAATTTCTTGAGTGGGACACCACGTGACAACATGTCAGCTGGATTCTCTTGGGTAGAGACGTGAAGAAAGAGATAATCTCTCTGCATCTCTTATTTCTGCTACTCTGTTCTGTACATAGACCAGCTTACTCTTATTATTTCTTAACCACTGGAGAACTGCTTCATTATCACTCCAGATCATGGTTTTCTCAATAGTGAGATGATCAAGTACTTTGTTGAGATAGACAGCTAATTTTGTACCTACATAGAGTGCTGTCAGTTCCAATTGTGATACTGTTCTGACCTTCAAGGGTGTTACCCTGGCCTTTGAAGTAATTAATGTACTTCCTTCAGCATTACTCATGTAAGCTACAGCGCCATAACCACTGGTTGACGCATCACAGAACACATGTAATGTGTACTTGTTTGCCTCTTGACCTATTTGTCTGGGAAATTTAATTTGATGAAGTTGCTTAAACTCCTTGGATATTTCATCCCATGCTTGACTCATTTCTAGAGGCAAGTTATCATCCCATCCAATTTTGAGCTTCCATGCATCTTGCATAAGCATTTTACCTTTTATGGTAATTGGTGAGACGAGTCCTAGAGGATCAAAACATTGTGATACCTCTGACAGTAAACTACATTTAGTGAGTGTACTGCATGATTTCTTGTTTATCTTTTTGAGACTCAAAGTATCTTCATGTGTGTTTCAATTAAGTCCCAGCATATTGCTGCAATCAGGAATTTCAGCTTCAGGGAAATCTTCCTTGATAAGTTCCCTTAATTGCATTGAATTTGTATTCCACATCCTTAGAGGCATATTTGCTTCTTTCATCTCCTTGTTAGTTTCTCTGTATAAGGATTTCAAATCCTCCTCTTTATTCACAGTACCTTGAAGATTGTCCACATAGAAACTTTTCTTTAAGATTTCTTTGAAGGGACTTTCAGATTTCTTCAAATGTGTATTTAGAGTAGCTTCTAGTAAGAATGGAGAGGATGTTGCACCAAATAATACTGATTTGAAACGATAAGTTTTCACAGGACTTTGAGGATCATGTGGATTTTCAGGCCACAAGAATCGAGTATAATCTCTATCTATTTCTTGTAGTCCTACTCTTAAGAAAGCCTTGGAAATATCAGCCGTGTAGGCATATGGGTTTGTGCAAAATTTCATAAGCACGTCTCCAAGCTTCTCAGTTAGTGAGGGTCCGGTCATCAGAAAATCATTAAGACTTGCTACATCTTTACTTGCACGTGCGCTGCAATTATATACAACACGTAGTGGAGTGGTTTCAGAATCTTTCCTGACTCAACTTATCTTCGACTATTTCCTCAATGAATTTATTGTCCAACTGTTCTTGTATGATATTATCATAGACAGTCAGTAGCTCTGGATTCTTCCTGAGCTAATGTATTTGTGGTTTCATCTGTCCGAAAGCCATGCGATAATTGTTAGGTAGATGTGGTTGATTTAATTTTCATGGTAACCTAACCCAATACTGTCCATCTTTATATTTGACAGTGTCCAAATATTGGTTATAAGTCTGAGACTCTTGTGGCCTTGTTTATTTACATCAATACCTATCGCATCTAAATCCCACAACTTATCAACTGGTTCATTCATTTCTTCCAGTAATGATAATTTTTGCTGTGGTACATGATCAGCGGTTATTCTCGTAACTAGTACATTTTCCACTGAATCAAAATCAGCTTCTTTCCCACTTTGAGAGGGAATGGGACCACATATCATGTGGCCTCCTGCTGTTTTCAGCAAGTGAACATCATGTTTACTTACTATATTTTGCTCAAAACAGTGATAATAATCACTTCCAATGATTAAATCAATTGGACTAATTGTGTCCGTCTGAATGTCAGGACAGGCTAACTTGACCTTAGCTGCTTTCAGTGCTGCAACTGTTTCTTTTAATCCCTGGATCTGCGCAGACTTAGGCAAATCATCTACTACCACAGCTTCTACTGTCTTTTTCCTGTTTCCTAGACCAACAGTGATTCTGGCTAGGTCATATGTCTGTTTACCAGAATTGTGGAAAAAAACCAGCTATATCTAACTGTATTTTGGCATAGGGTTGTTTATTCAGTTTCTGCAACACTGTTCTTCTTATGAAGGACCTTTGTGAGCCTTGATCAAATTGTGTTAGCACATTGGTTTTGTGTAATTTATTAGATAACTCAACTCGAGCTATCGGGAGAGCAGTTGCTTTAAACTTCTCTCTCACATTTAATGCTGTTGCTTGTTGACTTCCTGATTCTGTGGAAGTCTTCTGCTGTTCTGCAAAAGTATTTGGACATAATGCTGTATGATGCATACCCTGGCATTTAAAACGCTTCTTCAGTGAGCATTTTCCTCCCTTGTGTTCACCTAAACACTTGATGCACCTTTTCAGCTGATGAACACGTTGTTTACGTGCCTCCATTGATGTGTATTGACTACAATACTGTGCCCAATGTGTTCCATCACAAAGTACACATTTTGGAGTACGTTTATGTATGACAGTCTGTTTACTGTCTGTTGTATTCACAGCTTGATATATGCCTATATGGGATTTCCCATTCTGTGGTTTAGTGGGAGTAGGTATACTCTTTTTATACTGAGTTGAAGGTTTGTTATCCACTGGATTTGTGGATTCTTCATCTTGTCTCATTGCTTGCATGCATGAAACTATTGTTTGTAAACCATTGCTAATTTCTTCACAAGTGAAATAGCGTTTATTGAACATAATATTTAATCGTTCAATAGTTTGTGGTGACAACTTATCTTGTACAATACCTCTGATAAACCAGTCACATTGTCTTAGGTCATATTTAGCACCTAGAGATCTGAGACTATTGTCTAATGTGATTCTAAATGCCTGTAAGTCTGAAAAACAATGTTTGGGTGGCTTCAAGCTTGATATTAAGACTGCATGTCTAACTCTGGCCTTGTCAGTATCAAAGTAATTGTCTGCTAAGACACGTAAGGCTATTTGATAATTGCCTTTAACCACCGGAAATGACTTAATCAGTTCATAGGGTTCTCCCTTCACAAGACATTTAAGATAATTGAACTTAGCAATCTCATCTATGTCAGTTCGTGAATTTACTATGGATTGAAAACCACTAATGAATTCTTCATAATTATGACCTTGGAAAATAGGTAATGACAATGTAGGTAAGCTTGGTAATGGGACACTTGTTGTTACAGGTGTAACAGGTGTTTGACCACTAGTTACAGTAGGTCTCTGTGACAGAGTTTTACGGCAGATAGCCTGAACTCCTGTCCACCTTAATTGTTGATTACTAAAAGTATCCAAAACAGTTTTAATTTCATCCTCAGATGGATCTGATACAAGAAATTTATTTTCATAACGTGTATAGTCTGAATTAATTATTTTCAGACGTTGTGTAAGTAATACAAATTTGACCTCAAGATCATCAAAATCTATGTTTGTATCATGAGTTAATCCTATACAGACTGAAATTAGATTTTCTAATTGTGTAATCTTAGTCTGTAAAGACTGAAACTGAGTTTTCAAGCAAGCCATTTTAATGGTATACTGAAAATTCCAGCATCACACATAGAGTGTTTAAAAAACACTGTACTGCTATAAACAGCTGAGTTTTTGTTATGCTCAAGTCAGCAATAATCGAGTCAGACACTACTGACCAACTAATCATAACCTCAGGGTCAATGACCATGAAAGGTACACAGTACATGTGGCTGGTGTTTATGGCTGGAGTTTGCTGCGTCATCCTGACCACGATGATTAATCGTAAATAACGTTATACACTTCATTCACTATACACTATAAATGTCACTGTATAACTGTAAATCACACGTGAATATTACTTACACATATATAAATGTCACTGTTAATATGTATTTGAAAGCTTACACTTTATATATAAGTTCCTTTAATATAACAGGCATATCTATAAGAAACAAACTTTAACACAATCTTGTCTCTTAATTTCTGTCAACAAACATTATAAACACTATGTGTATATACACTCAGACAAACCGAATATCACTTGGGTTGTTGTCT
>NC_091299.1:51259741-51262241 GCF_038502225.1 Cherax quadricarinatus | reverse complement strand
ATATATATATATATATATATATATACACACACATATAGGTAGTAGGTTGGTAGACAGCAACCACCCAGGGAAGTACTACCGTCCTGCCAGATGACTGTGAAACAAAAACCTGTAACTGTTTTGCATGATGGTAGGATTGCTGGTTTCTTTTTCTGTCTCATAAACACGCTAAGATAACAGGGATATCTTGCTACTCCTACTTACACTTTGGTCACACTTCATAGACACGCACATGCATATATATATATATACATACATCTAGGTTTTTCTCCTTTTTCTAAATAGCTCTTGTTCTTTTTATTTCTTCTATTGTCCATGGGGAAGTGGAAAAGAATCTTTCCTCCGTAAGCCATGCGTGTCGTATGAGGCGACTAAAATGCCGGGAGCAATGGGCTAGTAACCCCTTCTCCTGTATACAATTACTAAAAAAGAGAAGAAGAAAAACTTTATAAAACTGGGTTGCTTAAATGTGCGTGGATGTAGTGCGGATGACAAGAAACAGATGATTGCTGATGTTATGAATGAAAAGAAGTTGGATGTCCTGGCCCTAAGCGAAACAAAGCTGAAGGGGGTAGGAGAGTTTCAGTGGGGGGAAATAAATGGGATTAAATCTGGAGTATCTGAGAGAGTTAGAGCAAAGGAAGGGGTAGCAGTAATGTTAAATGATCAGTTATGGAAGGAGAAAAGAGAATATGAATGTGTAAATTCAAGAATTATGTGGATTAAAGTAAAGGTTGGATGCGAGAAGTGGGTCATAATAAGCGTGTATGCACCTGGAGAAGAGAGGAATGCAGAGGAGAGAGAGAGATTTTGGGAGATGTTAAGTGAATGTATAGGAGCCTTTGAACCAAGTGAGAGAGTAATTGTGGTAGGGGACTTGAATGCTAAAGTAGGAGAAACTTTTAGAGAGGGTGTGGTAGGTAAGTTTGGGGTGCCAGGTGTAAATGATAATGGGAGCCCTTTGATTGAACTTTGTATAGAAAGGGGTTTAGTTATAGGTAATACATATTTTAAGAAAAAGAGGATAAATAAGTATACACGATATGATGTAGGGCGAAATGACAGTAGTTTGTTGGATTATGTATTGGTAGATAAAAGACTGTTGAGTAGACTTCAGGATGTACATGTTTATAGAGGGGCCACAGATATATCAGATCACTTTCTAGTTGTAGCTACACTGAGAGTAAAAGGTAGATGGGATACAAGGAGAATAGAAGCATCAGGGAAGAGAGAGGTAAAGGTTTATAAACTAAAAGAGGAGGCAGTTAGGGTAAGATATAAACAGCTATTGGAGGATAGATGGGCTAATGAGAGCATAGGCAATGGGGTCGAAGAGGTATGGGGTAGGTTTAAAAATGTAGTGTTAGAGTGTTCAGCAGAAGTTTGTGGTTACAGGAAAGTGGGTGCAGGAGGGAAGAGGAGCGATTGGTGGAATGATGATGTAAAGAGAGTAGTAAGGGAGAAAAAGTTAGCATATGAGAAGTTTTTACAAAGTAGAAGTGATGCAAGGAGGGAAGAGTATATGGAGAAAAAGAGAGAAGTTAAGAGAGTGGTGAAGCAATGTAAAAAGAGAGCAAATGAGAGAGTGGGTGAGATGTTATCAACAAATTTTGTTGAAAATAAGAAAAAGTTTTGGAGTGAGATTAACAAGTTAAGAAAGCCTAGAGAACAAATGGATTTGTCAGTTAAAAATAGGAGAGGAGAGTTATTAAATGGAGAGTTAGAGGTATTGGGAAGATGGAAGGAATATTTTGAGGAATTGTTAAATGTTGATGAAGATAGGGAAGCTGTGATTTCGTGTATAGGGCAAGGAGGAATAACATCTTGTAGGAGTGAGGAAGAGTCAGTTGTGAGTGTGGGGGAAGTTCGTGAGGCAGTAGGTAAAATGAAAGGGGGTAAGGCAGCCGGGATTGATGGGATAAAGATAGAAATGTTAAAAGCAGGTGGGGATATAGTTTTGGAGTGGTTGGTGCAATTATTTAATAAATGTATGGAAGAGGGTAAGGTACCTAGGGATTGGCAGAGAGCATGCATAGTTCCTTTGTATAAAGGCAAAGGGGATAAAAGAGAGTGCAAAAATTATAGGGGGATAAGTCTGTTGAGTGTACCTGGTAAAGTGTATGGTAGAGTTATAATTGAAAGAATTAAGAGTAAGACGGAGAATAGGATAGCAGATGAACAAGGAGGCTTTAGGAAAGGTAGGGGGTGTGTGGACCAGGTGTTTACAGTGAAACATATAAGTGAACAGTATTTAGATAAGGCTAAAGAGGTCTTTGTGGCATTTATGGATTTGGAAAAGGCGTATGACAGGGTGGATAGGGGGGCAATGTGGCAGATGTTGCAAGTGTATGGTGTAGGAGGTAGGTTACTGAAAGCAGTGAAGAGTTTTTACGAGGATAGTGAGGCTCAAGTTAGAGTATGTAGGAAAGAGGGGAATTTTTTCCCAGTAAAAGTAGGCCTTAGACAAGGATGTGTGATGTCACCGTGGTTGTTTAATATA
>NC_091299.1:51234741-51247241 GCF_038502225.1 Cherax quadricarinatus | reverse complement strand
AGTCAACAACAGACCTCTAACTTATGTTACCGATGATCTAGACAATTTAGAAGTGTTAAGTCCATCTCATTTATTCCATGGCACAAGGCTCGAACCTGTTCCTCCCATGAATGATGAAGAAATCATAGAGGATCCTACTTATTTCGAACCTGAGCAACTCAGACGTAAATTCAAACACCTTAATAAAGTGATTGAACGTTGGGAGAAAATTTGGCGAGAAGACTATCTCACCTCATGGAGCTGGTTTTCCTGAAAATCAAAAGTCCTTAAGATCTGGTGACATAGTGATTATTGACATTGATGGTCCGAGGTCCCAATGGCCACTTGGAAAAATTGTGACCATATATCCTGATGCAAATGGAATCATCAGGACAGTTGATGTTTTAAGCAAAGGTGTAGTGAATAAGCGGACAATAAATAAACTAGCGCCGTTAGAATTACACAGCGTTGAAAACAAAATTAGTGATTCTTCAGAAACCACACAGACTAAAGCTGTTCAGAAAAGACAAGCAGCAGTGGTGGCGAGTGAGAAAATTAAATTAATGTTAAGTGATGAATAGTTCACCTGCAGCGAACCACCGCCGCCCCCCAGTGTGGAGAAATTTTCTCCAGGAGGGGGATATCAGCCCCCTTCGGCCCCCTTCAGCCCCTTTGAGCCCTGAGGGGCACAGCCCTCTCAGAAGGGGCAAATATCTTGTTTACTGCTACAGCGAGTAATTGACCCCAGATGCAGTACCAGTATGTGACGTGGCTCGACGCTCCGTGCGGTCCTGTGTTGCAAAGTGTAGCTTAATAAAAGACAGTTCATCTCTTAACTTAGCAGGACAACTAAGGAAAATCCTGCTCCAACTTTATTACCATAGTAAAGATAGTGGACATTGTTGTCTATGCTTAAGACAGCAAGAATCAAACATTCTGCTTTGCTTCATCGAGGAAGTGGCAAGGAAGCAAAAGTACTAGGTCAGCTTTTCCTTTGTGCTAGGGGAGTAACGGCGTGGGGTGCTGTGGCATATTCAGATTACTTTTGACTCTACTGAGAGTGACACTGACGCCAGTATAAACAACAAAGAACGATCTGTGCGTTAGTGTGAACAAAGTATCTCATAAAACACAATAAACACTTAAGAGAAGTGTGATCAGCTTCTTTAGTGATAAGATTGTGAACAATAAAGACAAATCTTGTAGAACATAGTGTACCAGTGTGAGTATTCCTAGACTATGGAAGACGTGGACATCCAAGGACACTTCAGCTTCTATCAAGTCACCGATATCTGTCGAAGGTGTGAAGAACACCATAGCTCACGCTACAAGAGCAAGGTAGGTTACGAATTTCCTGTAGTACGGTGGACTGCGCAGTTCTTGAGTCGCAAGGAGTTTGTAATCAACCTATAGTCGGCAGTGAGGTGCGGACTTTTGAGTCCAAACAAGTATGTAATTTGTCAGCAATCAGTGAATGAAATATGCTGACATAACACCCCCTAGGGGTAATTTATAATCTTACACATTATAACTCTTTACAGCCCTTTGAGAGATGACTTCGACAGATTCTCAAGATCTCGTCTGCAGGGGCGGCTGTGCAGGTGATGAGCTTTCTAAGTTAAGTACAAACTCTTTAAACTTAGCTGGTAATACCATTTCTCAACAATATATATATATATATATATATATATATATATATATATATATATATATATATATATGTGTGTGTGTGTGTGTGTGGGGGGGGGGAGGGGAAGTAGAATGATAGCTTTAGGCCTGTCGTGTTGCAATCTGCACATCAACAAGAGATTGCAAAACTGTAGATAAGAGGAGGATGTCCAAGCAAGTGCATTCCCAAAGGACGTCTTCACATGGAGTGAGGGAGGGTGAGGGAGGGTGAGAAAGAGAGAGAGAGAGAGAGAGAGAGAGAGAGAGAGAGAGAGAGAGAGAGAGAGAGAGAGAGGAGGAGGAGGATACCGGAAGTGCCCTCAGGCACACCAGCGCCCACAGTCAGAAGGATGAATATTATAGCATACGAAAAATCCCACAAACATTAATAGTGCAATAGCCTATACGAAATTAACATGACAATAATAAAAAAATCGTTAACACCCTGCTATGATATCAATAACTTTACATTCATTAATATATTGTCAGTGATACACAAGTCACTGGCAATTATCGGGTAGCCACGCATGGGACAGCACCTCCATTTTTAAAGAGGAGGAGGCGAGAAAATGTTAACATTTAAATGGAAGATTTCTGAAAGTTATGTAAAGGTAAAGGGGCTCATTAAAATAAATTCATTTAAAGAGGGAGGTATCTGTAATAACAAGGAAGACGGCCACGGTTAATCAACCCAGATAATTCTGAGGCAAACTCTGGTTCAACCTTCAGAAACTGCAGTTTAAATGAGCTCCATTTCCTTAAATAACTTTTAGAAGTCTCCCCTTTAAATGTTATAGTTTTCACCTCCCCCTGTCCTTTAAATGGAGACGCTGTTATATGGGGGGCTACCCCATAATTGCCAGTGACTTCTGTATCACTGACAATATATTAATGTATGGAAAGTTATTGATATCATAGCAGGGTGCTGCCGAATTTTTTATTATTGCCATGTTAATTTCGTTTAGACTATTGCAATATCAATGCTTGTTAGGCTGAGATGTGGTTTTCTATGTACGTCTTTCATTGTTGTTCATTTAATATTACACTGCGATTATCATTGTTATTAGCTAAAACGACGTTAATCAGCCATATAATATTACATATTCATTTTCATCTTTCCCGTTTTTCATCTTATGTATATATATTTCGTGGTAACAACCATTTAATGTTGGTATAACCTCACCTCTGGTTACTGCTCGCCTGTTGCTAGCTTACATCGTAGGTGAGTGGAGTAGCTTTGTTAGAACACCTCTCTCGGTCTCGAAGGAGATCTTCGTTTTCTGCTCACTTTGATTAAGAAACTACCTGGAGCATAGCATTATTCCCTTAGTCTTCAGAAAGTGCGAGTACTTGTGACACTTTCACTTAGAAGCTCTCCTCTGTTGAAGAGATTTCAATTACACTGATCAAATTATAAGGATTTAAAACTGTGATCTTCTCAGGAAATTGAGACACTATCTTTATTAAATCTAGGTATAAAGAACCTTTCAACCAGAATGGAGGCCATTGTAACTATACATGATTATAAGTCTATTAAAGTGTTTGTACCTGATAAGTAAAAGGAACCATTAAAATATCTTAAGACCATAAAGTAATATATGTTATATTAAAAAGAGATATTTTATGAAGTTTTTCGATCTCACTAATACTAAAATTGATTTGCACGAGAGACTGAATTATATCATTATATGTAATTTCTTATTACGATTTCCCATGAGTATATTTCATACTGAAGATCCCCTAGACTCATGTCATAAATACTTTACAAATCCTATGGAATATCGTAATAATACTTGTGGGATTTTTCTTAGGCTATAATATTCATCATTCTGGCTGTGGGCGCTGGTGTGCCTGAGGGCACTCACGGTATCCTCCTCTCTCCATCTCTCTCCCTCACTCACTCCATGTGAAGACGTCCTTTGGGAACGTACTTGCAATTCTGCAAGATCCTGATGTGTTGATTACAACGCGAAAGACTTAGAGCAATCATTTAACTCCCCCCGTAGTTGTTTTGCATCCTGTAATTATATAATATATATATATATATATATATATATATATATATATATATATATATATATATATATATATATATATATATATATATATATATATATATATATAAATCGGCCGTCTCCCACCGAGGCAGGGTGACCTAAAAAGGAAGAAATCCCCGAAGAGAAAATACTTTCATCATTCAACACTTTCACCTCATACATAATCACTGTTTTTGCAGAGGTGCTCAGAATACAACAGTATAGAAGCATATACGTATAAAGATACACAACATATCCGTCCACACTGCCAATATCCCGAACCCCTCCTTCCTTTAAAGTGTAGGCATTCTACTTCCCTTTTCCAGGACTCAAGTCCGGCTATATAAAAAATAACAGGTTTCCCTGAATTCCTTCACTAAATATTACCCTGCTCACATTCCAACAGCTCGTCAGGTCCTAAATACCATTCATCTCCATTCACTCCTATTTAACACGCTCATGCATGCTTGCTGGAAATCCAAGCCCCTCGCCGACAAAACCTCCTTTACTCCCTCCCTCCAACCTTTTCGAGGACGACCCCTACCCCGCCTTCCTTCCCCTACAGATTTATACTTTTTCCATGTCATTCTACTTTGATCCATTCTCTCTAAATGACCAAACCACCTCAACACCCCTTCTTCAGCCCTCTAATACTTTTATTAACTCCACACCTTCTCCTAATCTCCACACTCTAAATTTTCTGCATAATATTTACACCACGCATTGCCCTTTGACAGGACATCACTGCCTCCAACCATCTCCTCGCTGCAGCATTTACAACCCAAGCTACACACCCATATAAGAGTGCTGGTACCACTATATTTTCATACATTCCCTTCCATAGATAACGTTTTTTGTCTCCACATACACCTCAATGCACCACTCACCTTTTTTCCTTCATCAATTCTATGATTAACCTCATCCTTCATAAATCCATAAGCTGACACGTCAACTCCCAAATATCTGAAATCATTCGCTTCCTCCATACTCCTCTGCAATTTGATATCCAATTTTTCTTTATCTAAATCATTTGATACCCTCATCACCTTACTCTTTCCAGTGTTCACTTTCAACTTTCTACCTTTACACACACTCCCAAGCACGTCCATTAACATTTGCAATTTCTCTTTAGAATCTCCCATAAGCCCAGTATCATCAGCAAAGAGCAACTGTGTCAATTCCCATCTTGTATTTGCTTCCCCATAATTTAAATCCACCCCTCTCCCGAGCACCCTAGCATTTACTTCTTTTACAACCCCCTCCATATATATATTAAACAACCATGGTGACATTACACCTTCCTGTCTAAGACCTACTTTTACCGGGAAGTAGTCTCCCTCTCTTCTACACACCCTAACCTGAACCTCACTATCCTCATAAAAACTCTTTACAGCATTTAGTAACGTACCACCTACTCCAAATACTTGCAACACTTGCCACATTGCTCCCCTATCCACTCTATCATATGCCTTTTCTAAATCCATAAACGCAATGAAAACTTCCCTACCTTTATCTAAATACTATTCACATATATACTTCAATGTAAACACTCGATCTACACATCCCCTACCCACTCTAAAACCTTGTTCATCCGCAGTCCTACATTCTGTCTTACCTCTAAGTCTTTCAATAATAACCCTACCGTACATTTTTCCTGGTATACTCAGTAAACTAATTCCCCTATAATTTTTACACTCTCTTTTGTTCCCCTTCCCTTAATATAAAGGAACTATACATGCTCTCTACCAATCCCTAGGTACCTTCCCCTCTTTCATGCACTTACTAAACAAATACACAAACCACTAACACTATATCTCCCCCCTGCTTTTAACATTTCTGTCACGATCCCGTCAATTCCTGCTATACCCCCTTTCATTCTACATAATGCCTCACGCACCTCCCCCCCCCACTCACATCCTGCTCTTCCTCACTCCTAAAAGATGGTATACCTCCCTGGGCAATGCATGAAATTACCGCTAACGCGACGGTCTGGAGTTTTGAGGCTCTCTGATCGCGGGTTCTATCCCCGCCCGTGGTATAGTTTATATATATATATATATATATATATATATATATATATATATATATATATATATATATATATATATATATATATATATATATATAATGTATATGTATATTTGAAAAAGCTGTCGGGCAGGGTGGATAAGGAAGCAATGTGCCAGATGTTGAAAATATATGGATTTGGAGGTAGGTTAGTGAAAGCAGTATAAAGGTTTTACGAGGATAGAGGCTCAGGTTAGAATATGTAGGAGAGATTATTTTGCAATAAAAGTAGGCCTTAGAGAAGGATGTGTGCTGCCACCATGGTTGTTCAGTAATTTATAGACAGGGTAGTAAGAGAAGTGAATGCTCAGGTGTTGGCAAGAGGTGTGACATTAAAAGAAGATGGCAGCGCAGCAAGTTTCATGCTCCTCTATTTCAACTTGACTCACGAAATCGTAATGCCAAAATTGCAAACAAACCATACCACGGGCGGGGCTAGAAATGTCTGGAGTTTTAAGACTCTCTGATCGCGGGTTCTAACCCCATCCGTGGTAAGGTTTCGTCTATTTTACTTCCACCAGAGGTTTCTAACTACACTGTGATGGACTAATAAGGATCCACCTAACACTAAGATATGTGAATATCCAGAATATACTTCAGCTGCAGAAATCACCCAAAATACACTAAATAACCAACTGAAGACTTGTGTTACCTCCATCTACCCCGCTGCCAGGAAAAAGGAAACATTCCAACATCTGCACACTACCCACTGTCTACAATTCATCTGAAACCACTGTCAATGGCCATGGGTCAGGGTAACAAGAGAAGGTCCGGTAATCAACTGAGGACTCCTAACACCTTAGGTGAGAGAAGCAATACTATAAGGAAAACTTCTATTGCCAGCCAGGATACAACCTTCACCACCAACCGCCACAACACTCGCTAGACAACAACAACAAACATGGCCGCCGCCACAAATATCCAACGTAACTCCCTCTCTGGATTTGAGGATTTGCACATCAAAGACCCAAAAATAGCTGAAATCATCAGGAGGCAAAGTGAAAAAAATCAGCATGTTAATTCGGGAAATGGATGAGCTTAAAAAGTCCAATGATATGTTAACCCGGGAAATTAAAGACTTCCAAACCACCAACATAGAGTACATGGACAAGATCACACCTCTAGAACAAACAAAATGCACTGGAACAATCCAACAACCGCCTAAAAGATCAAGTTACTCAGCTGAACAACATCAAGAACGAAATGGAAAGAGAGGACTTACAACTTACCGATGTTATGAACAATTTCCAAGACCATTTCGACCAATAACAATTGTTTAACTCAGTTGTAGTGAATAGCAAACATCTTCCAGCAACTGTAACTCAGGAAACATGTAAACAAACCTCTTTGAAACTTATCCTAGACAATCTTCATCTCAACATGGCAAGTGATTACGTACAGGAGTGTAAAAGTGATAGGCTATCAAACTGGAAAGAAATCGGTAATATTAAAATTCAACTGTAGCTCTCGAAGAAAAAAAACTATTAAATACGTCTATTACTGTGAAAAGTGATGTGTATGTAAACGAGTGCCTGACCAAACTACCGCAAAATCTCCTCTATGTACTAAGAAAGCTACGACATGGCCGGAAAATCCACCAGTGCTTTGCGGGGGTTGGAAAAATTGTTGTTAAAAAGGAACCAACAGGAAAGAGATATTTTATTTCTACTAAACACGAACTAAAAAAATTCCTCAGATTCTGGCCTTACTGAATCGGAATAAAATGTATTTTGTACCCACTTTCCCCGAGTAATGTCATGAAACCCCAATTTTTATCAATTTATTCTCTGCAAAACCTAATTTCGATTTCAATTTTTTAATCTCACAGCGGTAAATTGTCAAAGTTGCTCCTACAATGCTTATACTTTTTTTAATTTATACTTATAATTATCTTTTACCAAACTTTATTAGTATAGAGCTATATCGGCTAGTCGCAGTGTTATTAAATGCTACTCGTTCGTCGTTACAATATTATATATATATATATATATATATATATATATATACATATTCACTCCCTACCTCCAACCCACCCACCCACCCACCCACACACACACACACACACACACACAGGTGAGTACACACACACACGCACGAGAACAAGGTGAGTAGGCGAAGAGTAAGAAATGAATATGCACAGGTAAAGAGAGCGGCACAGCGACAATATTAAAATGACGTGGCGAAAGCCAAGTCTCACCCGAAGCTGTTGTGCAGTCACATCAGGAAGAAAACAACCGTCAAAGACCAGGTAATCAGGCTGAGGAAGAAAGGAGTGGAAGATTACAAGAAACGACCTTGAAATATGTGAGGAGCTTAACATGAGATTTAAAGAAGTATTCAGAGTGGAGAGAGAAGGGACTCGGAAAAGAGAGACGGGTGGGGTACAGAAACAAGTGCAGGACACGATACGATATATACAACTAAGTAGGAGGTTAGAGGCTGCTAAGCGAACTATATATCTCAAAGGCAATGGGGCCGGATAACATCTCTGTGGGTCCTGAGAGAGGGAACAGATGTGCTATGTGTACAACTAACAACAATCTTCAACACATATGGAAACAAGGTGACTACCCTGACAAAGTCCTTGTTAGCACGATAGGATGTTTTGCATCAACCATCGAGGACAAGGGGCGTATCTCCATCAGAGGTACACCTGTAGCAATTAGAAACCCTAACAAGATCTTGGGTTATGAAATAGACAGGCTGCTCCACTCAACATCTCACGTCAGTAAAAAGATCAACATAGCCAAAGCAGTCTCTATAGATTTAATCAAGCCCCTTCCCACGTCAAAAAACATCTGTATAAAATGATGATAAAACCTATACTCGAATACCCATGTGTCCCAATGTTGTTAACAACAAAGACCAACATGCTACGGTTACAACGGGTCCAGAATAGAGCTCTCCGCTTTATTACGGGTACCAGGAGGAAAGACAGAATCAAAATGGCAGATTTACACCTACAACAGGATATTACTGCCTTAATAAATGTACGCCTTGATATGCTGAAAAAGAGGCAACTCTATGTAATGCAAGAACTCGACCTACCAGATAGAGAACATCCTCCCCAAGTTGAAAATACTACCGGCACTATCATTAACACTCCTCCCCATAGAACCCAGAGAATGACTCTTCCACAGAGGCTGCGTCGCTTCTATCATAAGGACGATTACCAACGACCAATGATCTTGAACAACCTTCCTGCAGATGAAGATGACTGGGTAACACCAGGACCCTTCTATGTCTACTAAAAATATTATCGCCCCTAATTATGGAGATATCTTATATAAAGTTTTTCTTCTCTTTTTTAGAAAAGTCTACAGGAGAAGGGGTTACTAGCCCATTGCTCCCGGCATTTTAGTCGCCTCATACGACACGCATGGCTTACGGAGGAAAGATTCTTTTCCACTTCCCCATGGGCAATAGAAGAAATAAAGAAGAACAAGAGCTATTTAGAAAAAGGAGAAAAACCTAGATGTATGTATATATATATGCATGTGCATGTGCGTGTCTGCGAAGTGTGACCAAAGTGTAAGTAGGAGTAGCAAGATATCCCTGTTATCTAGCGTGTTTATGAGACAGAAAAAGAAACCAGCAATCCTACCATCATGCAAAACAGTTACAGGTTTCTGTTTCACAGTCATCTGGCAGGACGGTAGTACTTCCCTGGGTGGTTGCTGTCTACCAACCTACTACCTACATGGTGAATGGAGACAAATGGTTTTTAATACTTGACGTGCTGTTGGAGTGTGAGCAAAGTAACATTTATGAAGGGGTTCAGGGAAACCGGCAGGCCGGACTTGAGTCCTGGAGATGGGAAGTACAGTGCCTGCACTCTGAAGGAGGGGTGTTAATGTTGCAGTTTAAAAACTGTAGTGTAAAGCACCCTTCTGGCAAGACAGTGATGGAGTGAATGATGGTGAGAGTTTTTCTTTTTCGGGCCACCCTGCCTTGGTGGGAATCGGCCAGTGTGATAAAAAAAAATAATAAATAAAAATCTTATGTAACTTTTCTACTTTCACATCTACTGTTAAATTCGCTATATTTACTATGGCGGGACACCACCTTGAAAGAAGCTAACGTGTACAGTAATTTTTCATGAATTGTCTAAATAATCATTGCCTTGCCTAGTCGTTGAAGTTTTCGTTATGCAATCGCAAAGAAAAGGCAATTGCAACTTGTATATCTGGAAACAAACACACATGCAGTTTAATATGATCCTTTATTGACAACGTTTTTCCCACACAGTGGGCTTTTTCAAGTCAAACACAGATCTACCTGGGGTGGAAGGTACGGGAGTATTTATAGTCATGTTCAGAATGTTGAGGTCAGGTGGAGAATGCCGCATCTGATGATCTACCGGGTGGGGTTATAGAGTCTTGGGTAGCTTGGCAGGGGGTATTGGACAAGTTGTGAGTAGACCTTCTGCAGTGTTCTATGTTCCTATGTGGGATAGCGATGAAGAAGTTTCTTGGCGAGTGGTTCAGCTATGTTATAGAAGCCGTTGTTCTGGTTGAAATTGTTGGTTATAGAGATAAGCGATGATTCCAGGATTCTTCGGTATTGAGTGTTGTCTTCTGTGGCGATAAGTCTTGAATTTCTGTAGTTAATTAAATGGTTGTGTACAACATCGCAATTCACACAACCATTTAATTAACTACAGAAACTCAAGACCTACTTAGACTAGTGGATGGTACCACTATGACCCCGCCTCCGCCTGCTTCACCTCACCTGACTACAGTATATAAGCCGCGTCTACGGCCCTATGCTGTACATTCTACAAGATTGATGGACTGAACACATCGACTCCAGGCTGAGGGACTGATTACCTCATACTCCTTCTCTCCTTACGCCTTCCTCTTTGTATTGGACTGATGAAGCCACTGTGTGGCGAAACGTTTCCTGAATAAAGATTCCCATATGCTGCATAAGTGTCTCAATCTTCAACTTGTCGGTTTTTCAAACCATTCATCACAAGCCTGGTGTAGCAACTGGCTCCTGAAGTTCAACCCCACCAAGTGCAAAGTCATAAATATCTGGTAAGGATAAAGAAGATCATAGACAGTACAGTCTAGGGAGGCCGAAGACTACAATCACTCAAGGAAAAGGATCCTGGAGTGTGTATATTACTGAGCACATCTCCTGAAGTGCACATCAACCAAATAACTGCTGCGGAATACGGGCGACTGGTGAACCTATGAATAGCAGTCCGGTATCTCAGTAAGGAGTCGTTCTGGACCCAGTACACTGTTATGTCAGGCCTATATTGGTCTATGGAGCTCCAGTTTAGAACCCTCACCAGGCCAAGCACATCTGGAAACTAGAAAAAGTGAAGGATTGCAACGAGACTAGTCCCGTAGCTAAGGAACATGTCCTATGAGGGGAGGCTAAGGAAACTCGACCTGACGACACTAGAGGACAGGAGGGACAGGGAGGACATGATAACCACATATACAATAGTGAGAGGAATCGGCAAGGTGGACAGAGACAGGATGTTCGAGAGATGGGACACACTAACAAGGGGTCACAATTGAAAGTTGAATACTCAGATGTGCCACAGGGATGTTAGAAATTATTTGTTCAGTCAGAGTTGTCAGGAAGTGGAATAGTCTGGAAAGTGAGGTAGTGGAGGCAGGTGCCTTCAAAGCTTTAAGAATAGGTACGATAAAGATCTGCGAGAAGGGAGAGAGTAAACTTAGTGACCGAGTGAAGGGGAAGGCCAGGAGCTGTGAATATACCCTTACAACCAGAATTTGGTGAGTACACACACACAATCATTATATATATTATTATTTTTATTATTATCACACTGGCCGATTCCCACCAAGGCAGGGTGGCCCGAAAAAGAAAAACTTTCACCATCATTCACTCCATCACTGTCTTGCCAGAAGGGTGCTTTACACTACATTTTTAAACTGCAACATTAACACCCCTTCTTCAGAGTGCAGGCACTGTACTTCCCATCTCCAGGACTCAAGTCCGGCCTGCCGGTTTCCCTGAACCCCTTCATAAATGTTACTTTGCTCACATTCCAACAGCACGTCAAGTATTAAAAACCATTTGTCTCCATTCACTCCTATCAAACACGCTCACGCATGCCTGCTGGAAGTCCAAGCCCCTCGCACACAAAACCTCCTTTACCCCCTCTCTCCAACCTTTCCTAGGCCGACCCCTACCCCGCCTTCCTTCCACTACAGACTGATACACTCTTGAAGTCATTCTATTTCGCTCCATTCTCTCTACATGTCCGAACCACCTCAACAACCCTTCCTCAGCCCTCTGAACAACAGTTTTGGTAATCCTGCACCTCCTCCTAACTTCCAAACTACGAATTCTCTGCATTATATTCACACCACACATTGCCCTCAGACATGACATCTCCACTGCCTCCAGCCTTCTCCTCGCTGCAACATTCATCACCCATGCTTCACACCCATATAAGAGCGTTGGTAAAACTATACTCTCATACATTCCCCTCTTTGCCTCCAAGGACAAAGTTCTTTGTCTCCACAGACTCCTAAGTACACCACTCACTCTTTTCCCCTCATCAATTCTATGATTCACCTCATCTTTCATAGACCCATCCGCTGACACGTCCACTCCCAAATATCTGAATACATTCACCTCCTCCATACTCTCTCCCTCCAATCTGATATTCAATCTTTCATCACCTAATCTTTTTGTTATCCTCATAACCTTACTCTTTCCTGTATTCACCTTTAATTTTCTTCTTTTGCACACCCTACCAAA